>NC_088927.1:45315000-45587500 GCF_038396675.1 Hydra vulgaris | reverse complement strand
AAGACATTAAATGCGCACACTAATGCCATTTTCAAGTATAAATATAAACATAAGTCTATTAAAAGCAACCAATTAAAATTACTGAAAACATCCTTACCATGCCGGAAAGTATCATGCTACTGTCAAACCTAAGCTTACAAAAAATATTTTGGTTAAAACTTTTGTGCAGTTTTAAATTTAATAAAGAATACTGAAGAACTTTATATGTATTTTACGTGAAAAAGGTTATTCATATAGAAAAATTTCTGCCATGTTTTTAGCAGCAGAACTCAACAAAACAAAGGTAAACAAAATTATTTGAAACAAAAAGAAAAGGAAAAAGTATGCAAAATTATGATTTGGCCTCATCAACTTTTTATATTAACATTTTATTCTTTTTATATATTTAAAATCATCCTAAAATGTATTGCATTTACTGTTCCTTGCAAATATTACACATGAGCGGAGACTTTTGCACGGTAGTGTATATATACACACACACATATATGTATATATATATATAGATATATATTTATATAGATATATATATACATATAGCCCTCAGAAATAAGGTTGGCATGCCGACCTAACTCCCAAACTAAAAGTCTCCCGGGTCAGCCATTATTTATTGATCTAGTTTCTATCTTTTATGGTGAAACCCTTGTAAAACTATGTTTTTGCTTATTTAAAACAGTTTAAGTTCTGCATTTTATTTCCGACTAATTTTATTTTTTTAATTCTGAGGGTTGTATATATGTATGTATGTAACTATATCTAATATAAACAGATTGTTTTTTCCATCAGAAAATATTAAACTACGTATAATAAATATTTACCATATCGCCAGTTATGGGGTAGGTATAGAAAGTTATCTTGACATGATTCGAAATAATGTGCATGAACTGGCAATTTATTTTCAAACAACGCACTGCATTAAGAGGTTTGTAATCTATTATGTCACATGTTCTTATACATAGTTTTTGGTTATCTAGTGAACAACAGTAAGAAAGAGATGGATTGCAATATTTGTAGACAACCCACTTTGTTGTGAAAAAATACTCAACTTCACTACAAACAGAAATCTGGTCAATGTGAGCAAAACTTGGTTCACCATCACTCTTATAATCATAAAGAATTATTTCACATGATCTGTATTTCTGGCCTAATATGGTAACACAATCAAAAGCTAAAACTTCACTTTCTTCACCAATTAAGGGAATAATAACATTTTTCTCTCTAGTTCTGAAACTAAAAACACTTCACCATTTTTTACATCAGCAACGGTTTTTAGGGGACCATGAGTCATCCAACCTAAGGCATGAGCAATTTGATGTTTCTTTGCAATTGAAAAAAAAATGTTCTGAAAATTGCAAACAATATGAGCAAATCTTTTTGAAAAACTATGTTTGGCTTCATATCTTTTAACAATCATGTGAAGAAGAGGTCCACTTCGTTTTATAATAGTTCCATAATTAATCATTCTGTGATGCTTATAAAGAAGTTTTTTATCAGGATAACATTCTTTCATCAATGAATGATGTTCCATTACTAGTTCATCAATACATGTGATATGTAAACAATTTAAATTTGGAGGTAAAATTACATCACACAATTATTTTAAGATTTGGTAAAGTTTCCTCTTTTGTTTATATACTTTATCAATAACATCAGACAAAATAAGTGGAAAAATATATAAACAGTGTAAGCATCTGAGCAGAGCGTTGACCTAGTAAAGAGTCAGTACTTTTCATGTGTGACTCTTTAATAGTTCTAGGTTTTGAGCTGCAGACAATACCATAATCCATAAACTTAATGCGCCTATTCATTTCTGTAATAGACATACTTTTGACATCATATAACACACTTTTTTTTGTTTTTTTTGTTTTGTTATTCACCTCCTCAAGGCCGAGAAGGCCACTACAGATGAGGAGGCTACTTAATAGTGTTTATAACCCTCTCTCAACTCTATAACTCCGAAACACAAACCTTGACTAACAAGGTCGCTGCGCAGAGAAACAAGTTAAGCGCAGTACTACCAGGGACGTGGTGGGGATTGAACATCATACCTTTCACTTACGAAGCGAGCGCATTACCACCACACTACTACCGCATTATACCATATAACACATGATAAAGAAACAATTTAACTTCACACGGAATAGCTCCTTCAAAAATATTATGCATTTTGTCTTCAGAATCATTTGAAGCAGGATGAAAGTACGGCAATTCAGTTAAACAACTAAACCGTTTAATTCCACAATTCTTATTAAAAATTTCCCCACTTTGCATCTGGTGAACTTGTGAGTTGTATAAAATATCGGTTCTTAAAACTTGTTTGTCTTCTTTAAAAACATGTTGTATGTCAACTTTTGATATCATACACATGTCACATGGAAATGAAACAGTACTGAAATTTTCCGTATATCCTAGTATAGAGAGCAGACCTAAATTGTCTCCAACAATTTGGGTTAGCTAACATGTAAAGTTAGTTTTTTTGCCTTCCAAAAAAATATCAAGTCCTTTGTCATGAAGTTTTTTCAATTCATTTACAATCACTTTTCTCACTGGCTATGTTAAATATTTCTTTATGTCTATTGCATGAGTTAATGTTAACATATAAATTTTGTTTAAAGGTGAGTTTGCTGTGTGAGGAAAGTCTTCTTCAATCACACAGCAAACTAAAAAGCAATCACAAAATAAAAAGCACCAAGTTTATGAATGCATGTTTTTGATCCAAGAGGATTTGTGGTCTCTACTTCATCGAAGTATATTTGAATAAACAAAGGGAAACTTTTAGGAAATTTAAATTTAGCATATGCCATTAACTTTTTATCTCCAAAAAGTTCAAAATTAGGTACTTGCTCCACTTTTAACATACTTATGGCTTTTGGTTGTAGCAACATAAGCTTTATTGTGCTTTCTTGTGCTTTCTTGTGCTTTTTTGTGCTTTATTGTGCTTTATTGTGCTTTATTGTGCTTTATTGTGCTTTATTGTGCTTTAATGTGCTTTATTGTGCTTTCAATAGGTATGTAATAAAAAAAATTTTTACTTTGACATGTATTTGCTTTTAAAACTTTCTGTCACGTATTGTATCCCATTGTTCACCCATTAAATGTGATACTGGTTCAACATAAAGTCCTTTATTTTTCAAATATGATAATATTTGATGTTGTGAATCAATTCCACTAAAAGGTGTTTTCCATCTGTTAAAGTCTTCTGTTAAGTTGTCTAATACATGCTTCTCCCACCTACATGTTTTCAGTGCTGAAACTGTTTTACCTTGTAAATAACTAATTATGTCTTCAATTAGGTTTTGTGAATAGTTCTTAACAAACTCTGAAGTAATTAAAGGAATAGAACTCAAAGACATTAAAGTCATATTAAATGTTAATGCTGCTTGTGATACGCCATACTCATCAACAATAGGTGAGGCAACATCTTTAATTTTTTTCTCACATCCTTTGTCTATTTTAATTTTATTTTTACCTTCAGAATTAGGTGTTACTGGATTTTCACAACTTATGTCAAATGTGTGATCAATATAGGGTTCCCATTCTCCCTTTTTTTTTGCGTAGGAGAGCGCGGCGCTAAACTAATTAAAATTGAAGTTTTCACAGCGTTCTCCTACGGAAAAAAAGGAGAATGGGAACCCTAGATCAATATTAACTACAAAACTGGTATGACCTTTATACCTGGTATGATTTATATGTTTTCTTAGCATATTATATGTAGTAAACAATCGTACACAACCACCGACACCAAAGTTGACATGGCTCAAATAAAAGATGAACATTTTTCAAGTGATTTATGTCACAACCAACACTTGAAAAATATTTGGGGCAAAAGTAACAACACATCGACATCCTTAAAAAAAAGTAAATAATAATATTAATTTCACCTTTTGAGCTGCAATGAGAGACTGAAGCTTTATTGCTTCAGTCTCTCATTGCAATGAAACAAAATAATGATATGATTTACAATGAAACAAAACTGAGTTCATTTGCAAAAATGCATCTCCGTCAATATCTTCACCTTTAAATATTAAGTTTACAAAAGATAAAATTTTCAAAGTTATTTAATTAGTTAAATTTATGTAGTAAATACTTACTCGACAATTTAGCTATTGTTTCCACAGAAATTCCTTTTGAAATCAAATGATTAATCAACATTAACGAAACATACGTAAGTTATATTTGTGATACATACATACGATAATAAATTATATAATAAAAAAAAATTAAAAATGGCACTGTGGAGTATTCATGCTTTGACTGCTAAAATAGGGACAGGCGCAGTAGAGTGTGAATACATTGACTGACTAACACAGGGACAGGCGCAGTGGAGTGTACATGCAAGTACAAAGGATTTTTGGGAAGGGTAGGCAGTCGAAAAGGATAACTTATAATTCTCGTAAAAAAGCCTACCGCTCTCCTTAAATCCAAACAGATATTTATAAAAATTATTTTTTTTTTCAAAAAACCAAAAACAATAATATGCGACAGGGGTTCACGCGCGTAACTGAGATACACACATGCTATAAAATTTTGACTACAATACATATTTTGACTTGTGGGTGCACAATTAAAATTGTTATAAAAATCTAAATTTTTCAAAATTTTTCTTTGGTATAAATTTTTATTGCATTTATATATTACTAGCAGTAGGCAACCCGTATTACAGGTTTTTAGTAAATAAATAACTAATAACAATTTAATTTGTATTTGTTTTCTCTAACGATTTATAAATTTATTTATGTTTTTCTAGTTCTGCTTACATTTTTTTTTCTAGGCTTCCTAGTTCAACGAAATTGTAAGCTTCATTAAAGATACAGATTACGGTTGAGTTAAATTCGAACGTTCGAACATTATATGCGCAAATAACAACAAAATTGTTATGTTAAAATATGACTTGAATTATGTGCATAGATTATCCAAGTTATATTTTAAAGTTGCGGAAAATTGTTTAGGTAAAATATCCGGAATAAATTTTCCCTTTTCTTTCTCTTAATTTTAACCGAGTAGTTTCTAATTCTTTTCAAACTGTTCTTTATTTTTCTAAGAGTGATGAGTGAAGCTTAAAAAATAAATATTTACAAAAATTATGCCTTAACTTGTATGTTAATATAACTTATTAATATAACTTGTCAACTTGTATGAAAAGAAATTCTTTAATTCAAGAACGCGATTGCTTTTACTCAACATTAAATGTGTAACAAAAGTATATATATACATATAATAAAAACCCTTCATAAAACAAATTTTTCTTCAAAAACAATTGAAGACAATTGAAAACAATTGATTAACATTGAAGGCACTTTTCAAAATCAGTTATATCAGCCACCATCTACAGGACCGAGGCTATTGTAATGAAGCCTATTGTAAGATAGCCTATTGTAAAGAAAATCATATTAAAATAATTAAAAATAGTTATTACCGAAAGAGATTATGATTAAACATATTTAAAAATTTACGTGATTCCATATTAGCAGGAAATTATAGAAAAGTAAGTTAGTAAAAATTAAAAAAGAACAAAATAGAAACTGGATTTTTAAAAACTACTTAACCCAGAGCATTTTGACAATAGTGTTCAGTTTTGAAACCAAAATCTTTAAATCAAAAGCCAACTCATTTAACTAACCTCATTCAAAGAGGAAAATAATTAATAACGCTAAAGATAAAAAAAATTAATGTGAGGTATAAAAATTGTACTGTAGTAATATCAAATGTTATCTTGGCTTTTAGTGAATGATTAAAAGAAGTTAGTGAAACTACCTGTAATCATTTTTAACGATAGCCACCAACGGAAGGTAAGCCAAGCTGTCTATCAACACAAAACATTACAACAATAACATCACAACAATTACGCAAAGCATTAGCAAATAGCTTAAGACGTTTGTAAGATCGCGTTACAATAAATATTAACAGACATATTTTCTACATATATATATATATATCTAAAAAAGGCCAGAAAACAGACATTAAATATATAACAGTAAGGGTTTGTCCATAAATTATGCAAAGCAAAATATATTTAAAAACAGAAGTAAGAGATATTAGGCTCTTTTTTTTAAATTTAAGTTTATGCCAAAAATTAGATAATGTTTTTGATAAAAAAAATTTTGTTCTAATTGTCAGATTAGTATTTTTTAATTTAATTAATGTTATTTTTTTGATCTAATTTAAAGTGCCCATATTACCACGTGGTGTGGGTAATATGAGCACTTTTGCTACTTTTTTAAAACCTCTGTGTTTTTAATAAAAAATTTCGGGTGTACAAATATCTAAGTAAATCATGAATAGAGATCCCTAAAAATTGATTATTCGCAAAAACTTTGGATCCAGAATAATTATATATGAAAATATTCCAATTTCCGCTTAAGATGCTCATCATAATCTACCCTACACTTAATGTAGGAGAGCAAAGTTATTTACAAAAAATAAAATTCATATATGAATGTATATATATATATATATATATATATATATATATATATATATATATATATATATATATATATATATATATATATATATATATATATATATATATATGTATATATATATATATATATATATATACACACACACACACACACACACACACACACACACACACATACACACTGTACACAAAAGAAAAAACAAAATTTTCAAAAGACAAATATATACATATATACACAAAAACTTTCATGTCTACAAATAACATTTTTTGAATTGTAGACATGAAAGTTTTCAATTATCCTGCCGGACCTTCGACCCCTGCATGAAGGGTGTTGACCTCCCCATCTAAATGAAGGGTGGTCAGTCCCCCCATACTGAACCCACCTATGAAATGACCGATGGGTCAAAGGTCCGGGCTTCGTTTTCCGAAAGACTTTATAATCTTCATACGTAAGTTCTAAAAATAAAAATTGATATATTTTTTTAAACGAAATTTTAAAATTTTAATTTTAAAATTCATAAATACATTTACATAAAAAAATTTAAAAAAATAGTAAAAAAAGATTTTATCAAAATATTATTAGTTTATACTAAATTACAAACTAAACTAAGAACAGTATGCCTAACTTACCAAGTCGCCTATGAAGAAAAACTAAAAAAAAAAAAAAAAATAAACAAAATAAAAATAAAAAAAGAAACTTAACCAACAATTTATATATATATATATATATATATATATATATATATATATATATATATATATATATATATATATATATATATATTAGTATAAACATTTATCTAATTTTTTCTTACTTCTACACAGTGTTTCACCATCACACCATCAGTAGGTTCATCAGGAAGAATTCTTCCTGATGAACCTCCCAGTAGGCACAGCGACGTGACAAAAACGTGAATTTCACGTTATTTTGGCACGTGACAATTAGGTGACTTTTTGGTCCCCATGAAATGACCAATTCACGTGATTTATGGACGTGTTTTTCACGTTACTTTTGGCACGTGATATTTAGGTGACTTTTTGGTCCTCATGAAATGACCAATTCACGTGATTTATGGACGTGTTTTTCACGTTACTTTTGGCACGTGATATTTAGGTGACTTTTTGGTCCTCATGAAATGACCAATTCACGTGATTTATGGACGTGTTTTTCACGTTACTTTTGGCACGTGATATTTAGGTGACTTTTTGGTCCCCTTAAACTGTCCAAAAAACGTGCTTTTTACGTTAATTTTGGCACGTAATATTTAAGCAATAACTATGCTTTATAATTACAATTATAAGTGTTTGTATTCGTGTAAAGAAAAAAACTCATCGTCGAGGAAATATTTAATACGTATTAAAATACATGGTTTTATTAGTTAGTATATTAGTTCTTGACATAAAAATTTTTAATTTGTAATAAAAGCTGCACTTTTGTTAAAATATCCTCCTTATATCCAATAAGTAATAAGTACGAAGTCGTAGATCTGCAACTTACGAAGAGCACGCTTTAAACTTATATATCTATTCTCCCATAAAAGCACGCTTCAAACATAATCTAACGAATCAGTCGATATTTTCTTCTATAAGAGCACGCATCAAACTTGATCTAATGAATCAGATTTAGCTGAAAAGAAACGAATAAAATCTTAAATAATAATATGATTACTTAATAATTATCTTAAATCACAAACTTTTAAAACAAATCTTACTTTGAGAGTTGCTAACTACTTTTGGCAACAAGATTTTCTAGTGTGTTATTTGTTTTCTTTTATCTAAATCATTAAATAATTTTAAGAAAACAATACTACATACAGTGTAAAAAAATAAAAGTCATTTGCCTTCTAA
Organism: Hydra vulgaris; assembly: GCF_038396675.1. Classification (NCBI taxonomy): domain Eukaryota; kingdom Metazoa; phylum Cnidaria; class Hydrozoa; order Anthoathecata; family Hydridae; genus Hydra; species Hydra vulgaris. The sequence continues at coordinate 45,579,231 of NC_088927.1, read as the reverse complement.
TTTTATACTCTGATTGCTAAAAAAGTAAATAAGTATTTAATAAAAAAAGATGTAACAAAAAAGTCGACAGATGATTAAAAAAAAATAGAAGTACATAAAAAATACAAGTTTAAAAAAATATTTTTAATCTATATATATCTATATCTAATATCTATCTATAGATTTATCTATATCTATATCTATATAAAGTTAATAACTGATAGGCGTGATTAGGCGTGATCTACAAAGTTTTGAACAGCATTAAATGTCATTTTAGAATGCACACAAAAATTAAAACAATTTATATAAATGTAATAGTTATCACATAACCACAAAGTATTATAGTGGGGATTTTATATCATGATTTTCCTTATCCATGCTCAGATTTTCACCTTGAGGCGCCTTTTGCTGTGGAAACATTCACCACGGCTAAGGAGCCTCATCTACCCCTAATTATATATAATATATTAAGTATAAAACTAAAAATATGTATAATAAAGTATTGTCAAATTAGGTCACCAATAAATACAGAGTGCTGAAAATTCAACTCAGAATCAAGTTGCATTCTCCGACAAGATATGAATTAAATCAAATTCTTACTACAGAGTGCGATCACAAAAGAAGACAAAGAGAGGGAAAAGTGAAATTTAAAGTCAAACTTTAAAAGTTAAAAGGTTATTGGGTCTTACTACAGAATGATATTCCTAGGCAATAACATAACAATACCATTGGGTCTTCCTAGTCAATAATATTTTATGCAGAACTTATCATTTGTTATGTAGCCTAATAAATTTAATATTAAATAAGTTATAATAACTTATTTATTATCAAATTAATTACATTGACAAATTTGACAGTCTAAAATAATATACAACATGGTAGAAAAAAAAGTATACCTCGTAGTAGGGTTTGATCTTTTGCATGTTGCAATATGATAATTATCTGCCATAACGTTACACAATTTTGAACTAAGCTTTATAATATATTTATTAAACCTAAATTGATAAAACTTAGTTATAAGATAATAAGTTTGGATAAAATATTATATATGTGACATTTTATTTTTGTCAAAAATGCATTGCGAAGTTATAAGATATCTTACGCCCTACTTTTTAAATTAATTATTGTAAAATTACAATGCAAAATAATTACATTATTGTAAAAGTAAAATAAAAAGTAATTACAATAATGAATATATAACTACATATTTCATGTAATCATTATATTTAAAATATCCTGAAAAAATTCAGAATATTTCCCCCCTCATTTTCCCCTTAATTTTGCATTCAGCCAAGTTGTTTCTGAATTTTTTAAAAACTTTTCTTAATTTTTGTATGAATGATGACTAAAACAACATTAAAACAAATAGATGAATAATATATACTTGTTATATGTTGTAATATGTTGTATGTATGGAACTTGTAATATAAGTTGTATGTATGGAAAACTTTTCGGATATTTGGAAAAAGGTAAATTTCAGAAAAATATCTGGTATTCCGGGAATATCCCGAATAAGATAATCCCTGAAACTAAATTATAAAAAAATAGTAAATAAAGAATATCTTTCCAAGTTTCTAATCACAGGTTTTTATTATGAATAAAAAAAGTTCCAAAATACACAATATTTTGGCAACGTAACATTCACGTTTTAATCAAGTAAAATTGTCACCTGGACAAGGTCACCTAAAATATACATGATTGAAACATGAAGAAGGAAACGGGGTAAGAGCAGGCATCAAACTTTATCTAATGAATAAGTCAATATTTTCTCCAATAATAGCTCACAACACCAAATTTAGCTCAAAAGAAACAAATAAAAACTTAAATAATAATATTAATATTAAATAATCATCTTAAATCACAAATTTTTAAGACAAATCTTACATGGTGAGTCACCAACTGTTTTGGCAACAAGATTTTCTGGTGTTGCTATTTCTTTGATCTAAATCATTAAACAATTTTCAAAAAAGCAATGCTATACTTGAGAGAAACTTGCTTTACATATTGGAAGGTCGTCAACATTGAAAGATAAGTAAAATGCAGTTTCAAATACAATAGCATCATAATTATCTCTTTGTGGGGAAAACATTGAACAAATCCGCGTTAATAACCTGTTTTATATTGTACATAATAACAATAGTAATAAAATTCATATAATATATAATAATAATTTCATATAACTCGAGTATATATATATTAATCATATAATATTCAAATAATATAAAAAAAAGAAATAAATAAGTATTAACCCTTTTTAACAAGTAAAGCACGAGATCAAGATGTCATATATTATAAAAAGATAAAGTATTTAATAATAATATATACATATATCAATAATAAATAACATAACACATTTATTCATTGATATTATCTTGGATAAATTCTTTAACCTTGTTGATAAAAACCAAATAAAGAAAGAAAATCTATTTTGGGTTTTTATCTAAACGACTCTTGAGTAATAATGCAGAAGTTCTAGAGACATTATTATTGCTCAGAATCAAGAATAAGTTCTGCTAGAACTTATAATTTGTCCATGTAGCTTACTTAATTTGATATTAAATTCGTTATAACATAACTTATTTCGTACTAAATTAAGTAAGCAAAATGGACAAATTCGCCAGTCTTAAATATTATATCATAAAGTAGAAAAAAAGCATACCTTGTATTTGAGTTTAATCTTATTTGTGTGGCAAATAGGGACGGCAAATAGGGTACTAATTTATTTAACTTAATTTGATATAATTTAGATATTAGATATTACAACTTAAAATATATTGTTCTTTTTAGTTCTGTTTTAAATGCATTGCGTTAATAGATATTATATAGACCAATTTTTTTTTTTTAATTATGATAATACTACAATAAAAATTAATTATATTATCATAGAAGTAAATAATTATAACTAATATAATGAATACAAAAACTATACTATAAAAAAATAATTAATATAATAAAAAATATTATTTCACATTTTTTTTTTAAATAAAAAAAGTTCCGAAAGACGAGATATTTTGGCACGTAACTTTCACGTGACTTTCACGTAAAATAGTAACCTCGACGAAGTCACCTAAAATACACGTGATTGAAACGTGAATAAAACGTTGCGTGCCTACTGGGCTACTGATGGTGAAACACTGTGTAGAAGAAAGAAAAAATTAGTTAAGTGTTTTTACCAATTTGTTGCTCTGTTCTTTAGGAACATTGACACACTAACATTATTTATATATACAATATATTTTTGCTTACCAAGCTGTTGCTTCAGATCTAAAATGGAAAAAACATTTTTAATTTAATTTTTAAAAAGAAGTAAAAAAGAAAATCTAGATAATAAAACCAAACTTACTTATACTTCATTGCTATTTAAAAAAATACGCTATCATAATGTTTTGAAAGTGTTTTACCCAAGTGAAAAACTACCAAAAGAAAATTATTCAGTTACCGGATAATGAAGTCGATGAAGCTAAATGAAAATGATATTTATTGCTTGTTTTTTAATTAAATAAAAAACAGAAAATCAACAAACCCCAAAATGACAAAAATTATTAAAGTACATTATATAAAAATAGAGCAAACGTAGTGATAGTGGATTTAATCCAAAAATAGAAAGAACCTTAAGAAAAAAGCTCACTGCTTTTAAATCTACAAAAATTTCCAACTTACATTTTTCTATCTACATTTATCTATAATAAAATATGAATTAATGAGTTACCGTTATTTAAAGTTGATCCAGAAGCAATTAAAATAAATTATCAAATAAAAGTTTATTTATATAATCTTGACGATAATGTTAAAATAAACAATATTTATTGCTTGAAAAGTTAAGTAACAAATGTAATTCAAGTAATAAAATATATGTACTAAATTACCTGTTGTGGCTGGTGCAACTGAAGTTATAACTAAATAAAAAAATATTAAATAAAGAAGTTATTTTATCTATCTTATCTATTTTATCCTGATGATTATGTTTAAATAAACAATATTTATTGGTTCTTTTTAAAATAAAATAAACAATGAACAACATTAATTCTTCTTGAGAATAAAAGTACATCAGCTCTAATTCGCTAGCTGACTTTACTCGAAAGACCGCATGGAAAATGAAGCTGGGCATAAAAAAAGTCTAGAAACTACTTAAAAACTAAGAAATAGTGTATTTTACAGAATACAGAACCGTAAGTAACAATACGAACAATTGGCGAAACTATGCGTATCTATGCACACTAATAATATTCATTAGCGTATTAATATTTAGACGAATGTAACTTACGCATATTTCGCTCAACTAAGATTGTTTTTTATACTCCGGTGTGGTCCGGTGTAGTCCGGTATGGTCCAGTGCAGTATTCGTATACACCCATTTTCGAGCACATTCTTTTAAAAAGCAAAAAATTAAGATTAAAAGTTCGGATTTTTACAGGTTCGTGCGTTTTGTCTAAAGTTCAGGATTAATTTATATCAATAGTAACTTTTGATCTAAATTAATCCTGAACTGTTTAGGCAAAAGATATCATCAGAACGCAACGATCGAACTTTTAGTTCTTTTGCCTGAAGTTTCAGGCGTGAAAAATAGCCTGAACAGTTCATGCAAATTTTACCGGAACTTTTTTAAGAGTGTACTGCTACACAATCATACTAGCGTTTACAAAATGAATTTAAACTATTTATAAAACTTACAAAAAAAGTTCTTGCAGCAGGACTTTCATAAATTTAACCGTGTCAATGTCGCCATTAATAGTTTCAAAAACATCGGTGTCCATTGATTTGTTGGCATTTAGGAAGGTAGATTGTTTCGATAAGAGCTTTTTAACTTCCATAAATTAAAATGGCACACCCTAAACTCGTTTATTATTTATTTATCAGTTGTTTTGCTTTCAGTTGTTGTAAGGAAGTGAATCTTGAAAACGCGTTTAAGTCAAATTTAATTATTTGGGCAATAAAAAATAATTTTTTTATTAGTTTTTTATTTCATTTTAATTATGCCTATTAAAATCGCGTCACTTAAGCTGTTATGTGAGTCTTCTGACCAATGCCTTTATTACTATATTTTAGTATAATAAACATTTATTAAACGTCAATCAAACATTTTTAAAATAACGACTTATATTATTCAATATTGTAAGAGTTTGATCGACGTTTAATAAACGTATATATTTAAAGATTTAAAACGTAGATTTTAAATCTATAAATGTTTACGTTTAGTTATGGTCAATTAAAGGTTTACAATATTGATTTATGTAAGTCAATATTCTAAACGTTAGATCGACGTTAAGTAAACGTATATATAAAAAAGTTTGAAATATACATTTCAAATCACGCGTCGATATTTAATCAATAATAAGTCGCTAAACGTTTTATCCATTTTTCGACCAATTTCGACTGAGTATTGACCAATTCTGAACCAATCTGTGTTTACTGGGACTGAACCAATCTGTGTTTACTGATTTACAATTCTGAACCAATCTGTGTTTACTGTAATTCTGAACCAATCTGTGTTTACTGATTTACAATTCTGAACCAATCTGTGTTTACTGGAACGAATCTGTGTTTACTGAGACGGTGATGCCTGGCTTTCGATAAGAGCGAGGCATGCGATTTAGAGTCTATAACTGTGACCTGCATGAGTTTGATTTTTCTGAGTTCTGTGTTGGGTTTTTTAAAAGTAAAACCTCTGACTCTCATGATAATTGAGGTGTCGATACTAACAGCACTAAAGAAATTCTCGGTTGCCTGTTTATTTTGTCATATTTGTCTGAGACCTCTACTCCCACCACTATAACACTTGATTCTTTTTGCTGTCTTTGTTTCTGCTCATGTGGTACTTTATTTAGAAATAAATTCCGATCATTTCTACTTTCATTAGATTTGCGGTTGATGAAATGAGAATGATACCGGTTAAGGTTTTTTTTAGTTTGCAAAGAGATTTTTGTGAGGTTTTGTTTTCTACTTCTAAGGTCAAGACTTTGTTTTCTAGAACTGCAATGCGTGATTACACAGCTAGAAATTCTGCAAATATTATAGTCTAGTTGCTCTGTTTTACCGGGTCCTGTGCTTGAGAATCCTTCAAGTTAATATAGACTAGTGATGAGCGTTGTATTGGGTATGACCAGTTTAATTTTCGTGGACATAATTGACAGCGGAAAAATAATAATAATAATAAAGCATATACACATATATATATAAACTTGTATGTGTATATATAGAAATTATATAGATTTCTTTCGTAAGTATAATTAAATGTATTACATATAAAAAAATGATTTTAAATTTTCCGTAAATATAAATAATTAACAAATAAGTTTTGGATTTTGTCAAAAAAATATAAAAGAAAAATAAACAAAAGAGAAAAAATAAGAAAAAAAAAGGCCGAATAAAAAAAAGGTTTGAATAGCACAAAGAGATTAGAAAAAATCAGGTGTGTGTCGTTGTTGGCGGTAAGTTAAAAACTACGAGAGAAGAAAGTTGAACTGAAAGATTTAGTAAAACTCTTTAAAATTGATAAAGATAAAAAAAGCTTTTAAAACTCTATAAGAATATAAGCGAACTGAAGCATAAATCCTGGTTACAACTATATTTATAATAATAATATATAAATAAAGGTATATAATAAAATATAAGTGTAGGTATATATAAATATTGGTATGCAATTATAACAAAAACTGTGTTTTAGACACGTCCAATATAGTTACTATAATACCATAATTTTTAAAAGTAGAAAAATAATTCATTAGCTAATAAGATGAATCAATAGCAGAGAAAGAAATAATAACTAAAAATAAAAAATGGAAAAAGGAATAAAAAGAATACAAAAAAAATAAAAATCCCAGAAAACTTACGCCCGATCAAAAACACTTCTTATCGACTTATAGGCTTAAGCGCAAAAAAAAACATTGTATAAAAAAAGTAGAAACAAGGTAATTCATAAAAGTATACTACTAAAAAACACGGACATTACCAGAATTACCCAGCAACAATGACAAACATAAGGCCAAACTATAACCTTAAACTATTAACTGCTCTTCAATCTTCAATCCATGAAATTGAACAAATCACCAAGAAGCGACGGTCTGCAGTTTTCTATCAAGAATGACAATCTTGGCGAAACCCTACTTATTGTGTTAAATTATTTAATAAAAGAAAAAAAGCTGCTAGCCTTACAAAAACAAGCCCTTATAACGTGCATTTATGCAAAAGGTAACACATCAAGTACAGCAAAAGGAGATCCAATTTATCTACAATCTACAAAACTCATGCAAAAATTTTACCAACAGACTAAAAAACATACTTCCATTTATTATCAAAGGAACACAAATTGCTTGCAATCCTCATAGAATAATATTCGAAAACTTATCCGACACCAGAGACATAGATACCGACACCAGAGACATAAATATTCGACACCAGAGACATTCATATAGCAAATGAAAATAATCAAGACGCATCCATAATATCAATAAATCAAACAAAAGCATTCGACAGAGTAGACAAGATTATTTTATTTGATTGTTAATTTAGTTTTAGTAATCATTTTATTAATATAATTAAAAGATTGACATACAATGAAATACTATGATTTTAACTCGCGTTTAAAAATAAATGGTTTTTTATCCGAAGAAACCAAAATTCACTTAGGAGTAAGACAAGACTGCGTGTTCCCTTTAACACGTGACTTTAAAAATTTCACGTGACCAAAATTCACTTAGGAGTAAGACAAGGTTGAGTGTTCCCGTTGACATGTGACTTTGGAAATTTTGCCATTATGAGAGGATAATAATGCAAACAAACTGTTTGCGGTAATCTTTTTAAAAGTGATTTGTAATTGTTTTAATTTGATTTTGGTATCAGCGTGGCTTAATAATCTACTTTCCATTGGTATAAACTTTTTTTTAATTTAAATTAAAAAAATATCAAGTTTAACAACTTAAATATCTACAGTAAAAAAATGTCTTATTACAAAACACATGATCTGCCTTCCAAAAGTAAATATGATGAAAAAATTCTACTTATAAATGGTATAGATCCTTACTCAATACCAGACAGCGAATTCAAAACCAGTAAAGAAACTTTTCCAGCTGTAACTTACGCTGATGGAGTAAAGTAAATCTTGTATTTTCACCAAGTTTTTATACAGCTGAGGATATGAAGGCCTATAAAAGCTTAGAAGCGTTTAATGTTAGAAGGATGGTTAGGAATGTGGGAGTTATTAGCATAGGAAGTTTGAGAATTGTTATGGGAAAGGTAAAAAACAAAATATTGTTAAAGCATGTACATATAATTTTATATATTTTTTTAATGCTTATATCTATTTATTACTTTATAATTTGTATTTAAAGGTGTTTCATTCACAACGTCTTAATGAGGCCCCACTTCGTCCATGGATTGCTGCAGAATGTAGTGGTAAAATTGAATGTGCACACTGAAATTGCATGCCAGGTCTTGTTGAAGCATGCACATATATTGCTGCAGTTCTATTTTGGATTGACATAACTGTTAAAATGCAAAAAAACAGTAACTGATTATAAATCTTACTGGCTACCCCCAAACTCTAAAGCACATTTAACACCAAAACGTTAATGTGAAATCAATTTTTGATTAAGCACAATCAAAAAACGAATATTAGACAAAAGTTTGGAAGATGACCCAAATGATCGCAGTATTTCTACATTAGTTTGTTCTACCAAAAAGAAATCTGTTGAAAAGCCGACACATCAAGAACTATGTATATTTTTTAATTAACTTAATTAATCAAAATCAAAGGTAGCTATCATAAAAACAATCCCTGAATATGCTCCTGCATACTCTACAAAATCTGACCATCATAAAGTGCCTTTAATGAGCGATTTATATTATTTAGATAAAAAAACTCCTAATTACATGTGTTGCAATCTTATTTCAAATTTATTTATCCTAGTTTAACTTTAACAACTAAGCAAGTGGTTAAAATAGAAAGCTTGACACAATTACAATCAAGTTCTAGTTGTTGGCACCAATTTCGATGTAGTCGAAATCGATGTTTTGCTCAAAAAAAAACTTTCAAGTTCTTGACTCAGGTTTATTTAATAATAATAATAATGGTTTTATGGTTTTTATTAACGATAATGGTTTTACAAGTTTATTTAATAATAATAATAAACAGATTTCAGTTATATGGGTGGGTCACCAGATGATGTTGTTGAGTGTTCTTGTTGTGGAAAAATATGTTTAGAAATTAAATGTCCATACAACCTTTGAAACAACATATTACAAGATACAGTTGAAAATGAAAAAGCTAGTTATCTTTAATTAGAAAAAGTGGTCACTTTCACTTAAAAAAGACCATGCATATTACTATTAAGTTCAAACTCAACTTCTTGTTACTGAATATGAGTTCTGTGATTTTTTTGTATGGACAATGAAGAACTTTTTAATTCTTAGAATTCCTCGCGATGAAAATTTGATAGAAAGAATTCTTAACATATCAAAGGATTTTTTTAAAAGGACTATCCTTCCTGAACTAATTTCTAAATTTTATAGTGAACCTGAACATATTGAAAGTAATGTTTTATCATTTCAAGGTAAGATTTGCTCCTGTCACATGAGTTCAAAAGACGACGATACGATTAGTTTTACTATAAACATTGTAAAATTAGATATTTGCATGTGAAATATATGAAAATTTAAAAAATGCCTAAAGGCAATTGGTTTTGTCCAGAATGCAGATGAAAATGAAACATTTTAAAAGTAAAAAAGAAATCTGCTAAGAAAGCAAACTATATATTTCATTAGCAGTTTTACACACACACATAAATATATATATATATATATATATATATATATATATATATATATATATATATATATATATATATATATATATCATACATATATATTCTATTTTTTTTTTTATATTACATTTAGTTATATAGATAGAGTTGTTTTACATTCATTTTAAGATATTATATTATATAATATATACAAATTATTAAATTAGTATGATAACATATTGTCAAGTTATTATTCAAAGTAAATGCTAATTAAGTGGTACTAAAGATGGACATAAGTTAACTAAAGCACAAGCAGAATGAACAACTTCCGTCTTTAGTAAACAAAAAGTCAATTGGTATTTTGCTGTTGAGAATTGAAAACTTTTGTCTCAAAGTACCAATAACGCGCTCAACATGTATAATAAATAACGCGTCAATTACCAAACTAACGTTTGATAATTAACGTGTTATGATTCAGTAGCACAAAGCTGATCGTTTTCCGAGTAAAAGCAGGAATTTCCAGGTGTGCTGCGAATGAACATACAATATCATCAATATTAAAACCACTATCAGCCATAACTGTATCCCCATAAGCCAGCTTATTCAAATAACCACAATTTTCAGTTTTACTTTGTCACTCGACCTACCGCCCCATCCTTTTGAAATAATACTTATTGTACCTTGTGGAGTTATACTAATCAAATATTTTGCAGTGTTGTTGTGTTTATAAGATGACCATGTTATGCATCTTGCTGTTAGGTTACTAGGTCTATAAATAAACAACTTAAAGCAATCAGTTACTTGTAATTTTATCTCTAAATTTCGTTTCAAATGTAAAGAATGTAATGTAAGAGGTATAGTCTTTGTTATTTCTGAGCGTTCGGGCCATATAAGGAGTCTTGATAGTTTAATGAAAAATACATTGATCATGTGAAGAAACAATCTTGAGACAGTTGTTTTTGAAACACGAAAACTGTGTGCAAGATTAATTGTTCCAGATCCCAAACGAAATTTAAGTAGACACAAAACTACCTGACAAAAACTATTTAGAGTTCATGGAATAATTGCACTATCTATTCACAAGTTCAACCACAGCACATAAGGTGTTATAATCTGGTAAACCAGCAAAGTATATGACTGTTTTAGCATTATTTTTAAAAAGTTGTTTAGAAATCAATGCTTCTGTTGCATCATTTAAAATTTTTTGATTTTGATCAAGTAATGGTTCATATTTCTCATTTAACATCCTGATTTCATCATTCAATTTATTAACTATGTTTTCTTTACTTACTTCTGATGAACTTTATTGGCATAAATTGATTTCAATTCCTTCAATATATAAAACAATAACAAACAAAAAAGATGTACGTACTATTTAAAGTAAAACAAAATAAAATTTAATTTATCAGTTCCCTTAATAACTCATTAACGAAAAAGTACCTTTGTCAAATTTACTTCTTTTATTATCAATAACTTGAGTAATTTGTATTGCTTTTCTTTTTTTACGTCATATCAATCTATCTACTTTTAATTCTAAATTATCTTTTAATTTCATTGACATTAAACCTTCTTTTCTACTCATATAACGTGTTGGAACCTAATCTGCAAAATCTTTTTCAAATAGTTTTGCTGTTTTTCCTAAAATACAAATTACGTAAATAAATATAGCGTAACATAAAAGATATAGATGTAACTAGTGCAGGTTTTATACTAATTTTGTTGTAAATTTAAACTACAACCTGTTTTCAAGGCTTATATACACAGTATATACAGTATCTCACCGTTGGTAAAGCGTTTTCCACAAACTAGTAAAGTTTAATCAACTGCTGACAATTGTTTTTGAGATTTAGTTCTGAGTTTAGTTCTGTTTAATGAAGCTAACCATTTACTTCTACGTTCCTCTAAAAGGGAGCGCGACTCTTCGTCATAATTAATAATTCCAGAAAGCCTGAAAAATCTGACATCGGGTTGCTTTTTTTTAGTTAATGAGCAACGAAACACACCACAAGAAGAAACCATATCAATATTTAATATATATAATACCTATTATGTAATAAAAATAATATTTTATAATGTTTTATAAATAAAAAAACGCTCGCAATTAAAATCTATTTAAAATACTGCACAATTCATTTTTTTTTATATTGGCTTTGTTTATATTTTTATCCTTTCAAAATGGCAAAATTTTCAAAGACACGTGTCTACGGGAATAATCTATATCTATGACTCTGTACATAATACAAGCGGAGATATATACTATATTAGAAAAAACACACAAATAAAAGGCATCACTATAAACAACAAAGAAACGAAACTCCAACAGAATGCTAACGATAGCAATTTTTTTCTTAGAACTAATAATTCAATCATAGCTTTTAGAGAAGCCCTTGCTCGTAATAATTTCACAACAGGAACTAAGATAAACTTAAATAAATGCCAGGGTATCTGGCTAGGTAAAAACGGAAATGAAATCAAAGAAAGATATTTGAACTTCTTTTAATGAAGACCATTTATTCTAAAGTTTAGGTGTCGTCTTCTCCAACACAAACTTGACACCCAACAACAATGAATACATTAATACAGGCATGTCAAACTCAATTTGGTATGGGGGCCGCTTTAGCCTAAGAAAATATTGTAAGGGCCGCTCAAGCTAATACTTATTTTTCTGATGACTGAAGTGTAACTCTTCAATTCAAACTGTCCTTTTGCTTAGGCTTGATGTGAAAAAAACAAGCTTAAAATATACCAAATCACACATTTAAAACAGATTTAAAATCTACCAAATCATTGCAATATTATTAAAAAAAGTACAGAAGTTTAATTTTGCATTATTTATTTCACACAATAAGAACACAATAAAAATGAACAAGGAGTATTTTGTAATAATAATAACAAACATTATAAAATATTGCATTTTCCAGAAATTTGACAACTTTTATTCGCTGAAAGTTTAATAATGTCTGGTTTTATGTCTTGGCTAGCTACCACTTTCAGTATGGAACACAAATGTTCATCAGTAAGCCTGAACCTCTCAGGGGTTTTATTTCGTATCATGTGGAAAATAAATTTCTCAGAAAGATTAGTACTGTTAAACATTGCACATATTTGACAAGCAAATTGAATCATCTTGGGAAATTGATGGTGGTAAAAATGAATAAAACTTGGGTACACCAACATCAGTAAGTTGTTGTTTGAAAACAGAATCACACTGAAGTTCAATTAATTCCATTTGCAGAACTTCTAATTCCACTTGCAGATCTTCAATATTAAAGTTGAATGGTGAGATGAACAAAGCAAACTTTGGTTCACATTTTTTGAAATTTTGAAACCTTACTTCAAAATCTTGTTTTATATTGTTTATATTTTTTGGGTAGCTGCTGAACATAAAATTTGGGTCATGCAGCTTCATAGGCTTGCACGTATCAAAATGTAACAAATTTTTTTGTTCAATTTGGCGTTCCCAGAGTAAAAACTTGGTTTGAAAAGCTCTGACATTATCAAGATTGCTGGTGACCAATTCTTTTCTTGCAAAATAATGTTCAGATCATTCAGGTGTTTTGTGATATCAACTAGAAAAGCTAAATCATGAAGAAACTTGATATTTTTTATATCTGAAATATCTTGCTCTTTTGTTTCCAAAAATTGAAACATTTTAGTTTTCAGATTATTGAATGCTTTGAGTACTTTGTGACATGATAACCATTGAACTTCAGCTTAATATTGTAAATCCTCACATTCACTGTTATTTTCATTCAACAATGAAGCAAACTAATGATTATTTAGTCCTCTTGCTCTTATAAAGTTGACAGCAGATGCTATTCTTTTAATTACAATCCAGATCAATTGTTTTTCCGCATAATACTTCTTGGTGAATGATACAATGAAAATTATTTATCTTTTTGCCAATTTTCTCATTTAATTTTCCAACGAGACCCTTCTTTAAACCACTCTTTGCGGGTGCTCCATCAGTAACCATAGGCACAAATTTAGTAATCAGATGTTTATACTTGTCCAGTATTTTTTCAATCTCCAAAAAAAGGTCGGCGCCTGTTGTTGTACTATGCATTGGAATCAACTCTAGAAGTTCTTCTGTAATGTCATATTTGAAACTGCAACCTCTGATAAAAACAGACATCTGTGCAACATCTTTGACATCTGTACTTTCATCAACCGCAATTGAAAAGGCCTGAACATCCTTGCAGAATTTTGTTAACTGACTTCTCAAATCTGCTGCTATGTCATTTACACGCTCAGCAACTGTATTTCTTAAAAAGCTTATCTTGTTAGAATCTTTCATTTTTTCAGGGCAAAGAATATTTGCAGTTTCAATTAGGCAGTTTTTGATAAATTCATCTTCTATGAAAGGTCTGGAATGAAATGCAATTAAATGTGCCAGATTTTAACTTGCTTTGACTACGAGTTCGTTTGATTTGTTCATAAAATGCAACAAAAATATTTTGTTGCTTTTATGATTTGGCTAGTTCATTTAATTTGTCTGTCCTTTTATCTTTTTGATAAATTTTAAATTTTTCCTGATAAAGTTTATAGTGTCTTTTGATATTGAATTCTTTTCGGCACACTAACTTTTTGTTGACAAATTAGACAAATAATACTTTCATTAATGCTAATAAAAAAGTATAGTACTTCCCATTTTAATTGATAAAATTCTTTTTTCATCTTCAATTTTACGTTTTCTGCTTGCACTTAGTTTTGAATAGGACATTTTGATTTTAGTGACAGTAAGAAAAAACAAAAATAGCTCAATGTTAAACAACATCAACAACAAGATAACGACTAATCTTTTTTTTTTGTTGTTGATCACCTCCTCAAGGCCAAGAAGGCCACTACAGATGAGGAGGCTACTTAATAGTGGTTATAACCCTCTCTCAACTCTCTAACTCCGAAACACGAACCTTGACGAACAAGGCTGCTGCGCGGAGAAACAAGTTGAGCGCGGTACTACCAGGGACGTGGTTGGGATCCAACTCGGAACCTCTCGCTTATGAAGCGAGCGCTTTACCACTACACCACTACCGCATTCTATTAGGCCGGGTGAATAAAAAAAGTAGTTGCTTTTCCTCAGCGTTTTTTGGGTAATTGTTCAACTCTACGATAATAAAAATTTGACCAATTTTGATCTAATTTTAGTTCAAGTTCAAGCGGAGCAATTTCTCAGCGTTTTTGGAGTAAATTGCTTAGCTTTAAGTAAATAAAAATTTAAGAGATATCGCTTAAATCTTTATTCACGTAAAGCTGAACAATTACTCCAAAAACGCTGAGTAAAAGCAATTGCTTTTTTATATTCACCCGTCTTATTTTCTCATATCGATTTTTAAAATTAAAACATATTGTCATAATTTTTTAATAATTTTTTATGGTTTTAATTTCTGAGTTTCAATTTTAATGAAATGTTAGAAAATTAATTTAGTATTCATGTCCTTTTTATTAAAAGAGTTCAGAAAACTATTTGTGATTTTTTTATCGTTGTTTTTAATAAAACATTTTTGATATGCATGTCTGCGGGCCGCCATACCTAATAAAATGGTAAAAATGTTGGGGGCCGCCATAAAAGGTCTTGCGGGCCGCATTTGGCCCGCGGGCTGCTACTTTGACATGCCTGCATTAATACAATCGAGAAAAAAATAATAATTTCAAAACGTTTTAAATTGTTTAAAAGAAAAGAATTGTAATTAACAAATGTAACAAAGTTTTCTCAGCAGCATATACCACCTTGCTTTTAAAGTTGCAGTTCCGTTGCTGAATGTTAAAAAATCAAATCCATAGAAAGATTAATAAATACTAAACTAAAAAATACTCATGCCACAACAAAACTATAAAAATAAAAAAAGAAATTTCTAAGATTTCTAAAAAGTTTCTAAAATCGAAAAAGGTAGCCTCGATATCATCGACAATCAAATAAAAGTCAATTCAGCTCAGCTAAATCTTAAAACTTTTTGATCGACAACACAATAAAGCCTGGAAAGTTGTGGCAGAGAAAAACAAAATAATTAAATTAGCAGACATTTCCAAAATATTTGTGGAAGGATTTCTTGATCAACAATTAGTCGGTATGAAACCTCGACAACTTTATAAAATTATAAATTTGTTACCGCCGCAATGGAAACCAAGTACGTTTTAATAGACGAGTAATTCCATGTCAAAACAACCAGGCCATGCAACTCTATGTCCTTGGATTTTCTTCATATTTTTACCATAGTTAGTACATTATAAAATAAGATTAACCCCAAAATTTCAAGGTCTAACTCCCAACGGTTCGTGAGTAATGGTTGTTTTAATTTTAGCAACTATTATTGATTTGGTCATTTTCCGCTATTTTTAAATTTACATTTCTCCTTATAAAACCAATTCTTTAAACGTGTGAATTCTAAAAATAAGTGACTTAGTTAATCTCTAGGTGAGGAATTTAAATATATAAATAAAAAACTCAATTTATAATTAAAAAGTACATAAATATCAATTATAAATGTTAAAATAATGGACACCTGCTACTGTAAAATTTTTGGTGTGAGGTAAATTTTTTTAAGGTTAAAATTTCAAATAAGATCATTGTATGTTTGAAGAACATTGTGTAAAAAATCGTTTATGCCAAATGCATAGTTTTGTAAATATTTTACTATTGTACTAAAAATGTATATATAATTGCAGAGGCGGACCACGATTTTTTGGTGTTTGAGTTAAATAACTTCCAGGTAAGTTCTATACTCCAAACCTTTGAATGTTCATACTTAAGTCATTTAAAGATGTTTTGCGAAAAATTGCGCTGCAAAGAGCCTGGGAACAAAAATACCCTAAAAAGTAGAAATCATCCGCCCAAACGTGAGGGGAATTGATTTTTCCAAACAGAAAAATTACTTGCTTTAATAAGACTAAAAATTGTACATATTTTTAAAATTTTGTCAAAAAATTATTTGGCATTCAAAATGTATAACCATGTAAAGTTTAGAAATTATACCTAATTGAACAACCCCCTCAAAACGAGGGGGTTGTTCAATTAGGTATAATTTCTAAACAAATCATTATTTTTCAATGAAATTTTATTACCTTAAAGAAATTTCTACCTAGTTTAGGAAATTAGAATTCATATTTCAAAAAATAAATTTCCCCCACGTTTTAGATTTCTAATTTTTAGGGTATTTTTGTTGCCAGGTTCTTTGTAGCGCAAATTTTTGCAAAACATCTTTAAATGACAAAAGTATGAACATTCAAAGGTTTGGAGTATAGAATTTAACTGGAAGTTATTTAAAATACAACCCAAAGTTCTCTGATTTTTTTTTCAATTTTCGCCAAAGTACTTTAGGAAAAAATGATAATTCTAAATCTAAATCTTAAGTTTTTAAATCTTAAGGTTTTTCACTTGAGGTACTTAAGTTATGAAAGTTTTTTTAATGTATTTTTTTATTTCCTTTTTGTTCCCTTGGTTCCTTGTCTTTTCCAATTATCAAAGTTTAATTGCTGAATTCAGATATATTAATCTAATTTAAATGTTGCAATTAATTCTACATAAATTAATACTTGTGCATTTTTAAATTTGTAAGTATAACATTTTTTAATTCATTATCAAAATGATTTCATATGATATTGGTAAAGTTTTGAAGTCAGAATGCCATAAAACCTCATATTCTAGAAATAAAGAGATTTTTTTACTACATGACCTAGACACTGATACTGAATAGTTCTTCACAAGCACAGATCTGAGTTGTGTGCTTGTGAAGAACTATTCAGCATTTGTAATCATCATTTTAAGTACTTTGGAAAAAGATTTGAAAAGAAAAATGGCAATTGTTGTAATGTTTATAAAGTGCATAAAAAAAAATAAATAATAAAAGGTAATTTGATTTCAAATATATTTTATGTAATTATATTGAAGAAACCCTTCTTTAATTTTCGAATTGTATTACTTTTCTGATGTATGTGGAGGACAGTATAAAAATTATAAAAATTTTCTAAATCTATGCCATCGTTCAGAAGATTTTTTATTGGAAGCTGAATGGACATTTTTTGCAACCAGTCATGGCAAATCTTCTTGTGATGCAATAGGTGGTACAGTAAAACGAACAACAGCAAGAGAACGTCCGAAGAAAAATCAAATACTAACAATCGATGCAATGTTTGAATTTTGCACTCAAAAAATGCTCACAATAAAGTTCTTTAAAATTGATAAAGGAACTATGGTTAATGTTAGAGCTACCTAAGATAAACGATTTGAGAAGGGAAAAACAATACCAGGAAGTCGAGGATTTCACCATTGCATACCAGTTTCGAAAACATCAATGTTATTTAAAAAAACTAGTAACGATATAAATCCAAAATCTAATAATATAACTAAAAAATCAAGTTACCAAAATTTAAGTTTAATAAATCTTGAGCTAATGCAGAAATACAAATATTACGCATGTACATATGACTCGTTTTGGTGGATTGCAGTAGTCGAAGAAAAAGATGAAGAATATAATGATATAAAAATAAAGTTTATGCATCCACATGGTCCATCTGAACAGTTTTTCTGCCCGAAAAGAGATGATTATTGTTGGATACCAATCACCAATTTAATAATTTAAAAGTAGTATTTGCTTTTTTTGTAATATTTTTTATTTAATTTTTAAACTATGTATTTGGCAGAAATGATTTTTTCACACAATGTTCTTCAAACATATAATGATATAATTTGAAATTTTAAGCATAAAAAATTTACTGCACACCTAAAAATTTTACTGGGGCAGGTGTCCATTATTTTAACATTTATAATTGATATTTAGGTACTTTTTAGTTATAAAATGAGTTTTTTATTTATATATTCAAATTCCTCACCTAGAAATTATCTAAGTCACTTATTTTTAGAACTCACATGTTTATAGTCTTGGTTTTATAAGGAGAAACGTAAATTTAAAAATGGCGGAAAATGACCAAAACAATAATAGTAAACAAAATTAAAACAACCATTACTCACGAACCGTTGGGAGTTAGACCTTGAAATTTTGGGATTTATCTTATTTTATAATGTACTAACTATGGTAAAAATATAAAAAAAATCCAAGGACATAGGGTTGCATTTTTAAAAAAAATTGGTTGTTTTGACGCGGAATTACTCACACGTTTAACGCATTTTATGGATCAGCAAATTACTGAAATTCTACGCGGGTTGGAATTCTTAGCGCTATTTTTTGAAAGAGTTTTACAAAATGTTTTTGTTTAGGCTAACTTTATTAAGTAAATGTTTTATTAGTTGTAAAATACTAACTTTTGCAAAATATAAATGCATTTTATGTAATTAAGAATGTCTCATGTATTTGAAAACATTTTAATTAATATGTAAGCTTTGTTTACCCAGCAAACATTTAGACTAAAAAAGACGACTTTTAGATGTATAAAAAACGTCTAATACGTGTAAAAGACATATTTAAGATATTAAACCTAGTAAACATTTGGTCTTTTTTAGACCAAATGTTTGCTGGGTAACAATAACTTATTTGTAAAAAAACTTTGACGTCAAAAATAATGTTTTTGTAAAAATGCAATATATGATATACCAATATAAATATTGTAAAGTAAAAAGAATTTTCTACGTGTTGTAGGTTATATCATAGATCGTTTAAAGATTGAACAAGAGATTGTTGGCAACCATTACTCCCTTCACTTTAAAATAAACATTTTCTTAAAGATTTAAACTTCTCATTTTTGACGAAAATCAAATCGTTTTCTGTCTCACAATTTTGTTTTGATATTTTTGGTGTTTGAATTTGTTTGAGTAGAGTTCGAGAATAATCATATGATTTAAAAACTTTTTGTAATATAGGGAGTTTTTTGTAAATACAGGAGTTATACAAGGGTAATTGAATAGATTGAATAGTTTTTAACGAAATTGTAAATATATTAATTACAATAATTTGCACAATTAAGTTTTTTTATATAAATGGAAAGATAAGATAGTTGTCATTTTGATGTATAATCATATTAAAGTATTTCCACGTGATGCAAATGTTTCCCATTGTTTTGTGACGCAAATGTTTCTTATTGCTATTCTTATTTATAACAATTGCAAGCGCGCATATCTTGGCTTTTAAACAATCAGTTAAACTTCCTTGTGGAAACTAAGAATCAACACTGCAAGCCAAAAATATGCCCACAACACAACCATATCATTTCTATATATAAAAAACCACAAGTAAAAAACTTAGCCAAAGTTTTTTTTTTTAAAGTTGCATATTCTTACAGGAGTGCAATATCTGTCCGTTTTCCCTATGCTCTCTTTCTTACTCGACTTCTTCTGACTTATACTCTATTATCCTTTGTTCTTCTCAAACTTACTTACTTTTGTCTGCGAGTGGGTTATGATGCTGTTTAGTGAGCTAAGCTCATCTACCATATAAAAAACAACCGTCCTTTCCAAATTACTTACACCAAGTACTTTATAAAATCTTGCATACCAAAAAAAATATGATAAAATTACTGTAAACCACTCGAAATAAAGACATTTTAAATACAGTATGAATAACATCAGATAAAAAAAATACGAAAATTATTCCAAATACATTTTAAACTACCAAGAAATCACATCTTTAAAAAAAGAGGGTATACAACCAATAAACTCTGTCAGAAATACATGAAAGCAAAGGAAAGACTAACACGCATGAGATACACCTGCAACAAAGTTCATTATATAATAAAATACTCAACTGCACTCATTAACATAATCTACCCACACATTACACATCTTAAAAACACATTCAAAACATTTCTTTTTTACATCACCACAAAGTTTATGTTTATATAATGCTGGTAAAATTATAGTAAATGAGTTTTAACTTAAAATGTATTGTAATGAACAAAAGTCGTTTCAAAAAAATGTTTTTGGGGATCGCGCTTTTGATAGAATTCCAATTATAAATTACTAAATGAGGAATACCTAATTGCAAAAGAAAACGATAAGTATAAAGAAGTTCTTGAAGAAATTAAATGAATTTATATTTTAGAATAAATTTATATATTTTTGAAATAAATTTATATTTTAGAAATTTATATATT
Organism: Hydra vulgaris; assembly: GCF_038396675.1. Lineage (NCBI taxonomy): Eukaryota > Metazoa > Cnidaria > Hydrozoa > Anthoathecata > Hydridae > Hydra > Hydra vulgaris. Next base: position 45,558,472 of record NC_088927.1, on the reverse strand, counting down.
TTTGAAATAATTTATAAATTTTTTATAATTTTTTATAAATTTTTTATAATTTTTTATAATTTTTTATAATTTTTTATAATTTTTTATAAGTTTTTTATAATTTTTTATAATTTTTTATAATTTTTTATAATAATTTATAACTTTTTATAATTTTTTATAATTTTTTTATAATTTTTTATAATTTTTTATAAATTTTTTATAAATTTTTTATAAATTTTTTATAAATTTTTTATAAATTTTTTATAAATTTTTTATAAATTTTTTATAAATTTTTTATAAATTTTTTATAATTTTTTTATAAATTTTTAATAAATTTTTTATAAATTTTTAATAAATTTTTTATAAATTTTTTATAAATTTTTTATAAATTTTTTATAAATTTTTTATAAATTTTTTATAAATTTTTTATAAATTTTTTATAAATTTTTTATAAATTTTTTATAAATTTTTTATAAATTTTTTTTATAAATTTATATATTTTTGAAATAAATTTATATTTTAGAAATTAAATAAATTTACATTTTAAAATAATTTATAGTTTAGTAAAAGATTTTACGTTATCCGAATGGGTAAAAAAAATATTTACTTTACTTTGCAAGGCTCCAGCTGCATTAAAATGATTTAGATCAGTATCTGATTCATTGTTTCGGAAAAAACCACTAATTTGAAAAAATTATAAAAAATTTGACTAAAAGTTTTTGGTCTCACTTGAATCCATTTTTGTTGTTAGAAAATTGGTAAAAAAAATAATTAATTTTAACTAAGTGACTCTGGCATAAATGATAAGCTCTACTGATTACAAATTGATCTTGAATATTTAGATCTGTTTTAAGAAATTTTGCTCACTTTTTCCTAAGTGTCATTAACTATCTCTTTTATCCCCGATAAGTCTCTGCGGCTTTTGTCTTCAAGTTCAGCTATTTTCTTTTTTATGAAGTTATTTTTACTTTCAATAGTATTTGTTGATTTTTTAAACTCTGTTTTTTTGAATACTGTAAGTTCGAATAATATTTTATCGTAGCTAGACTCGGCTCTTTTACTTATTTAGATGTAAAAACTCGAATTACTTTGAAGCGTAAATTACTTTCATATTAAAATATGTAATTCATATTTAAATATATAATTCCCTTACTTTTAAAAGTAGTTATTTTTTTTTTACAATGAAAATTTTCTAGGATTATTAGAACTTTTAAGTCAATACGATCCGCTTTTAGAAGAACATTTAAAAAACGTAAGGCAGAAACAAATTGAAAAGCAGAGATTGCAAGTACATTACTTATTGCCAGACATTCAAAATGAATTTATATCATGCTGTGCAGATTACTTAAGAACTTGTATTTTAAAGGAAAGAGAAACTATAAAGTATTATACCCTTTTTGTAGACGCAACACCCGATTCTGCGCATATAAAACAAACTACATTCATTTACGGTACGTTACTATTAAGTAAAACAAGTTTGAAATTATGGAAAGATTTCTAGCATTTGTTGACTGCAATAAGAAGACTGGAGAAGATATTGCTAATTTAATTCTTGAAACGCTACAAAGGTATAATACTCCTATAAGTAAATGTCGCGCACAAGGATATGATAACGGATCTAACATAAGTGGATCATATAAAGGTGCACAAACTCGCGTTTTGCAAATTAATCCATAGGCAATTTTTTCTCCTTGTGAATGTCATAGTTTAAATTTATGTGGTGTTCATGCAGCAGAATCTTGTATTCATGTTGTAAGATTTTTCGGTACTATACAAAAATTATACAATACATTTAGTAGAAAGCCCACAAAGATGGGAAATATTATAAAATAATACTGGATGTTCTTTGTACACTATGTCAAATACACGGTGGTCTGCAAGAATTAATGAAATTAAAATAGCAATAAACGCTGTTTTGGAATTAAACTTAACGTCAGAAACTCAATCAGAGCTATTAGAATAAAAATATCAAAAAAATGGCACAAAGTTCTTGCAGCAATAAACTACAGAAGTACTGCTTTACAAGCTCGCAATGCAACAATTGATGAAGAATTAACCAATTGGTCAAGTCTTCTTGTTGAATTAAATACGATAAGAGATAGATGCGATACTATTTTAAATGAATGTAGTTGTTGGGCACATCTTTACAGATAAACATAGAATAAAAAAAGAAAAAAAAACAACACACGAGTTAAGAAGGACACCGGCAAAAGAATTTAGAATTATTGTTTTCAATGTATTTATGGATAGCATTATATATGACAAGAAGATTTAATGCAGCAAAAGAAAAAGATTCATTTTCAATGCATTTTAGTTGTTCCGTGACTTAAATAATCAAGAAATACAAAGTTAGTGTGAAAAGTTGCAAAAAGTGTATGAAAATGGTATTGATGATCATCATTAACTACATTTAAATTTAATTTATGATGCCAATATACAAAATATTTCTCTTCAGCCCGTTGAATTGTTAAATGAAATTAAAAAAAAAAAAACTGAATGTACCGTTTCCAAACATTATAATTGCAATAAGGATATTTTGCACAATTCCAGTGACAGTTGCCCAAGCAGAAAGATCTTTTAGCATGTTGAAAAGAATAAAAATGGTATTTAGATCAACAATGACACAAAATCGTTTAAATAACTTAGGACTTTTATCTATTGAAACCAAAATGGCTATGAAAATTAATTTTGAAGAAGTTATTAATTTGTTTGCGAGTCGAAAGGCTCGCAAAGATCTATTATGAAACAGTGTTTAACATTATTTCTTGTACACTTTTTCCTAACTTTAAATTTTAAAAAAATTAAATAGTTTTGACTTTTAAAAGATTTAATTAATTTTCATTCTTAACTTTCAATGACCAGAGCTTCTGGCGGTCCTGGGTATATGATTGATCATATTGAGGGCCCACAAAGAAGACGTCCCCGGGGCCCAAATTTTCTCTCGTCGGCTATGCTCATATGTTTAGATTTTTCTATTCTCTACTATTCTCTACTTGACAAAAAACGTTTTTACTAGAAAAAAGTTGACAGAAAATGTCCGCAGTGTTTCTACGGACATGATGGCTGTATTTTGAAGTAATAATATTTCTGATTCTGAAAGTATTAATATTCCTGATTATTACCCTGATCACTACCATTGGGTCAATTTTTATGTTGCTAAACATATGGTGGAATCTGCTGTTCAATATTACACTCATGATGTTTTGAGTCAACAGCAGCTGAAAAAGTTTGAGTCAACAGCAGCTGAAAAGTAGGGTTTTTCACCTAAAGGTTTGCTGTTTCAATCGAGAAAATCGAATTTATCGGATAAAAATTGTTTTGGGATGTTAAAGAGTTATATACCTGTATAAAATATTTAATATTTCCCATATTTCAATATATTGTACATAATTATAGCGATGTGTAAAATATTTAATATCTCCCATATTTCAACAAGGAGAGAACAGAAGGAAAAGATGTGAATGTTGTCCTCAGTTTTACCAAAAGTTTTGCATAAGTTATTTATAATTTTAGCACAAGTTTTGCATGTTATTTTATAAAATCTGTTGCCTTATGCTTTGGCTAGTAGAAGGTAGACTGTTCTTTAAAAACATAAGAGGATAATTTGTGTTGGTCCACTTGCATGGGAGGTAAAGTTTTTTTTCAAATTTGGGTCCACGTTACTGATGTTTTTGTTGAACTGATCAAGAAAAGTTCTGCTGACACGGCTGCCTTTTTGTTTTTTGTCACTTCTAATTAAAATTTTTTTTTTGCTTTGAAGGGATGTTAAACCCCTATTAAACAGGGACAGACAAGACCCGCTTTTGCCTAATATTTCAATTGTTGTTTTGAAGTACTGAGACGTTTTGTTGTCCTAGTGTTTTGGAAAACTATTTTTTCTTAAAAAATTTCAGCTTTGGTTTTGCCTTTTAAATTTTATAAGTGAACTTGCTAACCAATAATTTTAAAAGTAGTAATATTCGTGGGTTTGGTTTCCGCATTCTTTTAGTTTCATAAAGAGTGTTCTAAGACCCCCGCTTTTTGTTGTTAAAAAAAGTGTTTTTCTCTTGACCGGATTGAAATTGGTCTTTTGCCACAAGTTTTTGAAAATGATACTATGCAGACGTTTTATTACTCATTCAGGAATGGGCAACACGTTTACCCAAAACCATTTGAAATTGACATTTCTAATGTATTTATCAAAATAGTCATTCTCCTAAAGACAAAGTACGTTCTCCCAGAAACTTGAGTTTTTTCTCTACTTAGTTTAGAGTTACTAGCCAGTTGAACTTGTTAGTTTTACACAGTCTGATTTTTACTTCTGGTTTTATATATGATATTTTATATATAACATAAATTTTTATATTTTTTTATGTTATATTTTTTTACTGACCATTTAGAGACACCTGTAGCTGATACCAAGCTTATACAGGGCCCTAGAATAATACCGCCTAAATAATAACTACCCCCAAAATAATACCGCCTTCTATGCGGTATTATTTTGAAAGCTGAGACTCCGAGTTTGACTCACTTAAGGGTTTGGTATTGCCACTTAGCCAAGCAGCGCTTGGCCAACTTAATGGTTTATCTCCATTTAACGCCCAGAGTGGACAGAGATTTACGGACGTGTAAGGAATCAACAAAAAAGCATCTCCTCTAATGTCACAGTTTCGATCTTGTGCTGATTCTGTTTTCCAACAACACCGTGACCAATTGAGAGAGATGGTCCGGAGCCGAAATAAGAAAGTATTGTGGTTTATCCTCCTCCAGCTAATTGTCTTGCGGACCACATTACCAAGGCCGACAAAGACAAATTCAGCTCCTAAGGAGCGTCATTGCCTGCTCTACGGACCAAGATAAAAGTGAGTTCAGAAAGAACGAGGGAATATTAGAGCAAAAGATAGAAGTAGTCGGGTTAGAAAGATAGCATAGATAAAACGGACATGTATTGCACGCAATGTTAGAAGGTGTAAAACATTCAGTTAATTAGATCACCAAGTTAATGTACGCCGACAAATCGCTTGATATGAACTCTTCATCAAGTAACTTTGTACGCCGACAAATCGCTTGATATGAACTCTTCATCAAGTAACCTTGTCGTCGAAGTAAGAACAGACACTACGCTTGATCTTAACCATAAGGCAGAGAAGAAATTTTAGCCCTTAGGCCGAGGGCGATTTTTTTTTTTTTAACCATATATACATTTATCTCATAAAAAGAATTTACATGTTGGGCAGTTTAAAAAGACAGGGTGGTTTTCCGTAATATATTTACAAGTTTTGTCTTTAAGATGTATCTTATAAAATAAATAGGTAGGATTTATAATTGAGGGGTGTCATAAAAAAATTTACAATAAGGATTGTTAACGTATATGAGGGGGTTATTTCTTGATAAATTTACAAATGTATTTAATTTTGGTGAGTTTACATTCAAGGGTCGCTAATAATATATTTTATTAAGCTTTTTTATATAGCAAGAAATTTTAAAGTTGTATTGACAAAAGTTAATATTTTAATTTGTTATCAAAATTATTATTTAAAATAAAAAACAATTGGTAATGATTTTGTATCAAACTCATAATATGAATAAAAAGGTTTTATAGTATAAAAAGCTTTATTTTCAAAAAGAGTTAATAGCAAGTTTCACTTGTTTAAATTTGCTAGTAGTTTAAAATATAAATTAATATAGAGTGCATGCGTTTTATATAATAAAAAATCACTAATCTAAAATAAAATTTTAGACGTGTTTATAAAATATTGTGCTATTAAACTTTGCATTTAAAAAATAATCCGTCGTACACTAGGGACACGCACGTGATCGTGCTTATAATATATACATCGTGGCAAATCACCCACGACCTTAATTCACACAACCTTCGCTGTCACTAGACGGTTAGGGTCGAGCTCGTGCTCGTATTCAACTATGATTGAAGATCCGTTTTATGTTTCCTATTATTGTGTTTGTAATTCAACTCACTATATTTATATAGTGAATATTAAATCTCGATTGTTGCAGTTGCTTATTGCATTGTCTATAGAGAACATTTTGTTAAATTTACATACTTTTTCTATATTATTTTCTCTAGAGTATTTATTATGCTGGAGTTTCCAGAGGGATTTAATTTCTTTTAATAGATTTTTAGAAATCTTTTGGCGTATCATGATTTTCTTTAAGTTTGGAGTTGCTACATCTCCATAAATCATTATTGGTAATATGTGTTAGGATTGTAATAATTTTTAGAATAAAATTTTTTTTAGTACGTCCTCTATGTTTATCAGGAAGAGGGCGTGTGTTAAGTTAAATGATTTCAACAGTAGAAGTTTTTCATAAATGTTTCTTATTAATATCCACACAGCTTTACCTATGCTGCAAAATATAAAGGGGTGAAAAGTGTCAATTTTTACAATTAGTGGAAACTCCAAGTACAAATTTGCACTTGGAGTTTCCATAGAATTGCCCCCGTTTAGTTTTTCAAGTGTTTTCTTTATTTAAAGTTTGTAGGTGTAATAGTGTGTGTTTTTGCTTGTTTCCTGAACATAAGAGTCAAAGTTCTTTCCCGTATATGTTTGCATCGGATTAATTTTTAGAATTTTGCCTCCCATTTGAGTTGAATTAGTTAATGCTCATGTTTTCTTTTTGTTGAGAGATACGGATGTAAATATTTTTGCCTTTTTTTTGGGTAATGTTGAAGATCTCAACATTATCTTTTATCATTTAAATTACATCTTTATAATAAAACCGGAGTGGATTTAGGGATTTTGGATTACTATTTCCAGTAAGGAACAGTCATTGAGGATGTTTAGTTTTAGCTTAGAGAACATGTCAGAAATTATTTTTGCAAGAAAAATTCTTGGTGGCACTTATCTACTTCTTTCATTTGGAGTATATATTCATTTTGATGGCAAAGCACTAATTTTGCGCATCAAGAATGCCAAGTCCCCCCTTATTAACGGGTAATTTCAAAATGTCTCTTTTAATGGGTTCAGCGTATATGCTCTTCTAAAGGTAGGTTGAGATTGTTTTATCTACTTTTTTTGAGATCTTGTTTTGAGATAGGGAATGCGTTTGCCACATGTTACACCATAACAAAGCAAGGGTGTTGACAAAGATTCGTTTGGATTTCAAGGAAAGGCTGCGGTATTCAAAATTTTGGATATTTTTTTGGAACTTTTCTGTGGCAGTGTGTCAGTTTATTGTGCCTGTATAGGCAAGGTGGAATGTAATTCAGAGAATTTTTAAACCTGCCTGATTTATATTGAAACTTTTCTGATTGAGTGTTTTTATGTTATTATTGTATCCTAGATAGTCAAAGCCGCCTAAGGCAAGCGCTTTTGTTTTGTTTTTGTTTAATTCTGATCCCGAGGCTTGCTCAAAGTCCTCGAGTATAATAATCTTTAATTGTGTTTTCGCTTTGTACAAATAGTATTGTGTCGTCTGCGTACTGCATTACTTTAAGACTTGTTTTAGTTCCTATAAACCTATTAGACTGAAATTCGCGAGCTAGCATTTCCACTGCCAGCCAGTACAGCATTAGGGATATTGGGTCTCCTTGACGGATATCTCTCTTAATTTTAAAGGGTTTACTCATATATCCGTTGTTTATAATAATGGATTGAGAGTTATTCGTAGTTTGTTTAATTGCGTTTATAAAATTTTGACTCAAATTAAATTTTTCGAGGATATGATAGTTTCGATCAATTTTGTCAAATGCTTTTTCCTGATCGATAGCAATCAGGCAGCATCCAATATTTTTTTATTTGTGAAATGAATAACCTCTCTGGCAAGAATTATATTTGAGAAGATACTTTTTCCGGGTACTGAGCACGTTTGCGTTGATCCTAGTAATACGTTCAAGAGTTTTGAGAGTCTCAGTGCAAGCATCTTTGCGATTATTTTTTAGTCTGCGCATAGCAATGAGATTGGTCTCCAGTTTTGTATTAGTAATCGGTTACCATCTTTGGGTAGTAGGGAGATGAGGACTTTTTTTTGTGTTTAATATAACTCGCTATTTAAGTTAAACATGTTTTTGTTAAAAAGGTTAGTTAACTCCTTAACGCATATATCCCAGTATTCTTGGTAAGCCTTAATTGAAATGCCTTAGATGTTTTTTCCTCAGGATTTTGCGGCACTGTGGAGTTCTTTATTTAGATTTTGCGGCATTTGGAGCTCCTAAATTAAATGTTTAAAAAAGAGTTTCGGTCATCGGTTAAAGTAACACCCTATAAATAAAAATTTCGGACAAATTTTAATTGCATTAATTATGTAATTTATTTCATGCAAGCAAAAAACATTTATACTTATTTGATAGAGGATTTTATAATCTATTTAATTTAAGTAAGTTAAAAATATTATTTAAATATTGAAAATAAAATGGTCAAAGTAAAGAACCACGAAAAAATTATGGAAATTTTTTTCCAAAAAAGTTGAGATAAAGGTAACCTAGTGAAAAAGCGCACATGGGATACGCGTGGATTTTTTCCATATGTAACCCATGTGGGGATTATTATTTTGTCCCATGTGGGTTTCATATGGTAAATCCCACATGGGTTTTATGTGGTAAATCCTACATGGGATATAGCTGGAAAATACTACATGTTATAGATCTTAAATGCCACATATTTTAATCCAAATGGTATAAAAATAGTCAATACTAGACAAATGAAAGTCCGAATGCTTCTATGAAAATTTTTAAAATTCTTTTAATTTAAAAATTACTTAAATAGTAATTTAAAATAAATCATCGAAGCTTTCAGGGAGGCTTAACTTAATCTGGTATTTGCTACTTTATCCCATTTGGTACTCAAAATGTGCAGCATTTTTGATCTTTTACATGTGATGTTTTCCACCTATAACCTATGTGGGATTTACCTTAAACTATTATGACGAAATTTTATAAAATTAAAAAATGTGTTGCAAAATGAATTTATTTTAAAATAAATGCTATTAATCAATACATTCAAAATGAATATTAAAAATATTATTTTTTCTTTTGCGATTTACACGCCGTTTTTGTCGATTGAATAAATTAAATCGCTTCGGTTTGCATAATACCAAGGATTTTAGTATCTTCTAACTTTCTTCAAACATTTAAAAAAAAAAAAATATAATACAAATATATATATATAAATAAATATATATATATATATATGTATATATATATATATATATATATATATATATATATATATATATATATATATATATATAGAGAGAGAGAGAGAGAGAGAGAGAGAGAGAGAGTGAGAGACAGAGAGAGACAGAGAGAGAGAGAGAAATTTTAATAAGGAACCTTATTATTCGAGCAATTTTAATTATTAGCCAGGTTGAAGTCATTAATGACTACAATATTTCACAAATAACTATTTCCTAATTTTTGTTCCTTACAATGACAAACGTATTATGGGTAATTGAACACATATTATGCGTAATGAGCTTGAACCCATGAGAAGGATCCTGAAAAAAAGTGATCAATTAGGATAAGTAGTTAAACAAAAAAACAAAAACAAAAATGTAAAAACCTACTTTTTCAATGGTGTAGACGTTGGGTGCAATAGCCACTGGATGCAAAAGTATCTTTACTTTTTCGTCACACACACGGCCTTCTATAATAACAGGCCTTAACATCGCGCAAAATGCCGTAAAAACTGAAGGCCGATTAAACTTTCACTTTTACTTATATTGATATATTTTTATATTAGGTAGGGTGTAATGGCAGTCTATGTTTTCTAATAATTATCTCTTGTAAAGACGGAAATATAAAAAGAAAACCAAAAAATTGTTAAAAGATAATCATATTTTTCGTATTTCAAATTTCATTAAGAATATTTATGTAATATTAAATAGTATCAATAACAAGCAGAACCATAACAAAGTATATATATTAGAAAGATAATTGTATTTTCAATTTTTTTTTTGCTAAAAATGGTAACAATAAAAATCACCAACAATAAAAAACACCAAAAAAAGTTGATTCAAGCAAAAAAAGTTTTATCAATATATCTCAACAGGGTAAATATTTACAAATATTATCTAGAAGTTCTTTTTCATCAGTAGAAATATCTCTAAAACACATGTCACAAGTATGACCATCGATACCATCAACAGGAATGTCAAGTTGTAATATCAATTTGGTATGTTGAATATTAATTTTTTCAATTACAGATTTAGTGTTTATAAAGTAAGTACCTCCAGATCCCTGTCGAAGCTTAGAAGCTTTTTCAAGTGGATTTGTTGAAAACCAACCTAATAAGACATACTTTGCTCCACTATTCAACAAGGTTTCTACGAGATCAATAAAGCCATAACATGAATGCGCTATTGCATTGCTAGTATCTAGCGTAAGCTGTTTTTCACGCTAACCTGTAGGTTTCATAAAATTTGACAGTTCAGCAATATCTCGTAGCAGTTGTAACTGTTGATCACCAACTGAGTGGACTTCTCCGCATAATTCATTTCTAAACCGAATGCCAGCACCAGGTGCTTTGACATCAACAACATTCGAAAAAAAATTATTTTTTCAATAAATACAGCAGTACCTTCAAATGCTTTATTTTCAATCTCTGGATGCGTTCTTAATGCAGCTACTGTTTCTTCACAAAAAACAGACAAACAAAACTTTACAGATTGTATCTATTGGTTTTGGATAAACTGATTTAGCTGTAAGTGTAGAGAGTTTAAAAAGACTATCGCACTCAGTTTTTAAATTTTGAAAAAGATTAAAAAAACTGGCTTTGGCTAAGTGAAGTGATTTAGAAAAGTTTCTAAATCACTCCACTTAGCCAAAGCCAATTCTTTATTGTTTAAAAATTGAAGTTCGTCAGTCTTTTCTGTCAACCAATTGTTTCGTATAGATTTTAAGAGATGCACATAATCATACAATAAATATATACCTGATGTTGTTAACCATGGTTTACTATCAACTGTTTTCAACATTCCAAAATTTTTTGATTTACACGGTTACCATCAGTAATTATGACCATTGTCTTACTATTTTCAATATTATTTATCGTATAAACAATTTGTTGACATTGAGCAAACTGAAATTCAGAGGAAAGATTTGCAACAGGTTGAGCTCTACATATAAATTCTGGACCTCCAAAAAGACATTTAACCATAACTGATAAAATTGTTTTAGCTAACTTTTCAGGGTAGTTTACTGCTTGACCAAACAAAGCACCTCTTTGGTAAAGTAATGAAGCTTTGACATAGACCTCATCAATTAGTAGTATGGAAGTTCTTTTCAATGGATTTAAATTCATAAAAACACTATTTATGAAACTTAGGTCCTCCATTGAGCTTATTTTTGAAGTCAATTGTGTTAAAGTCCTTATACTTGGCAACTTGTAGTCAATACACAAACAATCATATAAACTTCGTCGCATAGCAAAATATTCATATGCTCTACATATAATATCTGAAGTATATAAAACTTCACCAACATTAACTTTTCTCATAGCATTAAGGTGTTCAAATAGAATATTTGACTGAAGCGAACTTTCTTTATTTTTTAAAAATCTAACTGCTTCAAATAAAGCTGATTTTGTTTTTATTAACTTTAATTTGTTTACAGCTAAAGATGAAATATTACAAGTTGTGCCATTATGGTTAGCTACAAATGAATAATAATCATTGAAGATTACTAAAATAAATAATGGAACACCAAGTTTGTACATTTTTGATTGTATGTGTAAACTTTTTTTATTAAGCTGGAAAACAATAACATCGTAATTATCACTTAACAAAGATTGAATATCATCAAATATAAGTTCATCCTCTTTTAGAAAATCATTAACTCATCTGGTAAAATGCTTCGAAAACCGCCTAAAGTTACAGTTTTTCTAACTTTACTTGCTGGTGTGGCTAAACAACTAGGCGGAATATTTTTAAAAACAGATTGTGGGTTTAAAGGTTGTTGCTTCCCATATTTGCTTTCAAAAGGTGCTTCATTTGGCCAATGAAGTTGACATACTGCTGTATAGTCTGTAACAATAAAACCAGTTCTTGGGATAGCTTCACTACATCTTTTTCTCCCCTCTAGATTCTTTGGGAATTTATAAATTGATATTTTTGTTGTAGTTGAGTATCGATATTTTTGTTGTAGTTGTAATTGATATTGTAGTTGTAGTTGTATAAATTGATATTTTTGTTGTAGTTGCGATAGTTCGACTTGCAAAGAGGTACACAGCATTTTAAAGGCATTTTACTTATTACAAAAACTTATGGTTAGTTTGACAATATTATTACCTTACAATGTAACATCTTGGAACCTTACAGCGTTATCGTCTTGAAGTTGCGCTATCTAATTTATAAACCATTCAAATTTTAAAGATTTATTAAAAAAGCGTGAACGCAAACTTTTGTCTAATGTTAAAAGATGAAAATGTAAACACAGTATTAGGAATTGGCCTTCAGTTTAACAACCTTGTTGCGCGATGTCAAGGCCTGTTATTATAGAAGGCTGTGGTCACACATAATATAATATTCTGAAACTAATAAACAAGCATCTAAATTTCTATAAGTAAATTTATTCTTTGATCATTGCCTTCATACCCTATCTTTTTTTCATATCATAATATATTATGGTATTATTTATATAACATATCACAACAATATTATTAAATTTGTGATGTTCAAATATCATATGAACATTCTCTAACATGTTCATATGATTTTTTAATACAGTTCTTGATTATATTATCTGCAAATAATTGACTGATCCAAGTTCAACTGTTGTCAAAAACCAAGCATGCATGCATGGGACACTGCAGTGTCCCACAAAGAAATGCAAGTTTGAAAGTCAAATTTTCTTAAAGGGAATAAAGTCTCTGGGTCCAGTATTCTAAGTAATATGATCTAAAGTAATATATATGATGATATATGAATGTTGGAAAAGTGTGTTACGAGTTCAGTATATTTTTTTTACGAGTTCAGTATATTTTTTCTGGGTGTTGAGAGGGGGACCCGTCAAGTGATGGTTCGTTGTGGTAATAAAGTAAATAAAAAAAAGAGTGAGGAATTTTAATTTGTTTAATGAAGCATGACTAAAAGTATATAAACACTAAATAAAAAATTTTATTTATTAATTATGAGTATTATTGATTATGTTACGTTGGTGTTGAATTGTATATATATTCCTTTTATCGCATTAGCATGTTTTTTATTTGTTATTATAATGGAAGGATTACCCACGTTGTTTAATATAATACGTTTTGGAATATGGTTATATTTTTCTATTGTATTATATGCGATTGTTTCTATTATTGAAAATTTTAAAAATGATGAATAGTTTAGTGAAGCGTGACCGAATTGTATATATATTCCTTTTATCGCATTAGCATGTTTTTTATATGTTATTATAATGGAAGGATTACCCACGTTGTTTAATATAATACGTTTTGGAATATGGTTATATTTTTCTATTGTATTATATGCGATTGTTTCTATTATTGAAAATTTTAAAAATGATGAATAGTTTAATGAAGCGTGACCGAATGTATATAAAGATTGAAAAAAATAAAAAAATAGTTATAATCAATGGAAACAAAAAATAAACCATTACAACAATTTCAAACGAGTTCAACAGTTGCAGTAGTTAAACCTTATAAACCTGATCCTCCGATAGATAATGGTGGTACGCATGACTCGCATGGAAATCGTATTCGATATTTTGAAGTGCGTTAATAAAGAAAAAATATTAACAATATTAGCAATTTCAAGTGTGTTTATTATTATTCTAGTGGGAGGTTATTTATTTGGAGCGTTATTGGCTGCTTTGATATTAATCGGAACAATGTTGGGATTATATATTTGTAATAAAATAAAAACATTGTAAAGATTATATTATATATTATATTAAAATATTATTTTCCAATTCTATTAATTCCGTAAGAAATTCCACCAGAGATAGCGCCACCCAAAACAGCTTTACCAATGGTAGGTAATATAGCACTAGTAAGAGAAGGTAAAATAGCTTTAGATGCTAATCCTAAAAGAGGTTCAAAAAATTTTCCACGCATTCGTCTTGTTCTATGTTTTTTATAATGTCTTTTATAATTTTTTTTTATGTCTTCTTTTATACATTTTTTTATCGCGGTATAAGAGATGATAATAATGTCGGTGCTAAAACTGCAGCTAACAATGGAAGAAATTTACCGCGCATGCGTTTTTTTAAATGTCTTCTTAAACGTTTTCTACCTGCGCCTTTTAACGGAGGTAAATAAACTCTTCCTCTTCCTCTTTTTCTATGCATTACGACATGTTAGAGCTTAGTTAAACTAATTTATATTGTAAAGACATATTTTTTTTAACATGTTCAAATTTATTTTTTGCATTTGTTTCTTTTAAGCTTTATAGTGAGGATAAATTTTTCTTCGTCTTTTTATTCGTTTTTTACCCGCGCCTATTAAAGGAGGTAAATAAACTCTTCCTTTTCCTCTTTTTTTACAAAAACTTTTTTTTATTTTACAAGCGGTGCAACAAAATTTTTTACGCATTGCGTTGTTTTTGAAGATAATCTAAAGCGTAACCTCCTGCGCTTGATTTTAATAGTCGTTTAGCAAAATTTTTAACTTTGGTTATAAATTTTCCTTTGCCTCTATGATGTCGAGTTCGACGACGGTGTCCGCTTCTTCTTGTACGCCTGCGAGCCATTAAGACAAGAATAAAAAATAACAAGATTTGCTTTTTTTAAGATTTTTTTAGAATTAAATAGTCGTTTATTTATAAAAATACAATACAAATAGGGTATGTTTAATAAAAAGTAAAAATGTTTTATGTTAAATTTAAGACGATTTAAATTTCGTAGGAACATAGGTTACTTCATAATCGGTTCCTACCCCGGTTTCTACAAGTTCGGCTGGATATTGCAAATACATAGTCAGTACTCCTTTAAATTGTTCTGTAAATTGAACATTGATTTGAAACGAATTATTTCCAGCAATAACAGCTGGAGGTTTATCATTGATGAAATTGTAATCGCTAGTGGTGTCGATGACTAAAGGTTCTGTAGTGTTAGTAGTACTAAAATATAAAGTAGGATGTCTTAAAAAACTGTCATCGTCACTATTATAATAATCTGCAAAATTGTTAATATTAAAAGTAGAGGGCATATTTTCTTTAGACCAAGAAACATAACTTCTCCAAAGTGCCTGTTGATCATCTTGCTTTGTCAAATCGTATTCGGTAGTATCTCCCGATGAATTAACAAATGTTCTTCTAAAATTATATAGAGTGACTTTTTTAATGATATTGCAAGCCATTTCCACCGGCATCATACAACCTTTGCTTAAATGATCGCTTTCTTTTTTTGAATTAACAAAAAATAAAATGCTGTGAGGTACAAGATCTGCTTTTTTTATACTTCCTAAATTGACAGTGACTTCTGCAACATTTTCTACATTGGTTACAACTTGTTCGTAGTGGGCAAAACGTAGTAAAGTATACATTTCGTCTTTTTTACTGTTGATATATAAAGATCTTTCTAACGGTAAACTGGGCTTGAGTCTATAAGTGTTGCAATAAATCATTGGGTTTTTGATAGCTATTCCTATATTGGCAAGTGCTGTTACGTCGGCGTCTGCTATAGGTCGTATCCATTCTAATAGTTGATTCATATCATTTTCTATATGAAATTCTAATCTAAATTGTTTATTTTTTCCAAAATATTCTCTCATTTGAAAAACTTCACACAATAAACTTAAAGGTACTCTAAATTTATAACCTTTATCTCCAGCCATCATAGCATTATATCTAGTTGCAAGCGCTGTTTGATAAGAAGGTGTTGAAGTTGAATTAAGAGGACGAATGAGACCGTTAGGGTCAGCAGATTGCACTAGTGCTTTAGTATCGGCAAAAGTAACAGCGTTTGTGCCGTTTTCAGAGCTTTCTATTAAACCTAAATTAGGATTAATCATCCATTCTCTAAAAGATTTCATATAACTTTTTTTAATCAGTAAAGATCTTAAACGATCATAAGAGCGATTAATTATAGCGTTGTTTGCCCAAGTACTATTGTTTTTTTGATAATTGGGATAAAATTTAACAGTTTTAATTAAAGCGTGCATAAAATTTACGACTAGACAAAATCTTTGCAATAAAGCATCGTCTGCTGCAAATTTTGTTTGCGTGCTTAAATTTTTATAAACAAATACATCCAAATTCAAATAAAAATCAGGTGGATATGTCCATTCGTTAAGAATAGTGGTAAAAGTAATTAAATTAGCCATATCAGAAGTAAGATCATAAGAAAATTTCTGAGTATTAACAGCAATGACTTCATCTTGAGATTGAGCTGTTTGAAAACCAGGATATTTTTCATTTAAAATAGCTTTATATTCAGCACTAATATTACCACTTGTTGCTTCTTGTAATAAACGATTTTCGTGATCTGCTTGTGCTAAAACATCTTCAATAGTAACATGACCGTTTGTATTAGGTGTGTAGCGATTACCATCGTCTACCCTCATATATTTAGCTAATGAACCCATTTTTTAAAAAAAAGAAAAATTATTTTTTTTTCTATTTATTCATCTTCTGATTCTGAAGTGTTTTTTTTAAATGGTATTTTTTTGTTTTTAACATCTTTTAAAGCTCGAGTGTAACCAAGTTCAATTAAACTTTTTTTATTTAATTTTTTTTTCTTTTTTTCGTTGTTATTCTGTATGAGCGGACTTGATAAAATTGCTCTTTGTTGAATAATACAATTTTTACATAAACCATTTATTTTGTCAACAGCATTTACTTCTTGAAAGCAGTTTGAACATATGTGTAAAGGTGATGATTTATTTTTAGGTTTTTTTTCAACAATTTCATCTTCTTCTGAACTTTCGCTTTCAGATTCTGAATATTTTCGTTTTTTAGGTTTGGGTTTGATTTGTACATTTTTTTTAAGTTTTTTGGGAGGTTTTTCATCTTGTATATCTTCTTTTTTATTTTTCATTTTTTTTATTTCGTCCAATTTTGTTTTCATGTTTAACAATTCAGATTTAGTCGAATATTGAGCAAGTTGATTTTGTATTTGTTGCATATGATTTTTAATTTGATTAAATTGATCTTTAGGATTAATTTTTGAATCTTCCATCATTTTTTCTTCTAAATTGACTAAATTTATATGATATCTTCCTTTGGCGCAAAAGAGACTCATTTTTGTAAAAAAAATAGAGTTGGTGAAAAAAATAACAACTTTTTTTCTTTTTATATTTTCTTAATAATAAATAAAAAATAAAAGACATTATTTATACTAATCAAACTAGTTAATTGTAAAACGGAACCGTTTGAATCTTTAACGTAGGATTAAAAAAAACGCTAGAGCTAAGATTGTTAAAGGTGAGAGGTTCAGATTTCGAATTGAGAAACGACCATCTTGTTTGTTTCCAATCGTCCACATCGTTGATATCAAAGGTGAATAATTGTCCTTGAATGGAAGTGTTTCGATTTTTTGTAAAATCAATATTGGTAGTAACTTGAGTAGAATTGCTATAGTCTAATAAATTAAAAAAAGCAACAATTCCAGGAACATAAACTTTGTTCATATATATTCCACAATTAACAGCTTGATCACATTTAATAAAAATGTAAGCGTCTGTAGTTGTAGGAAAATTGGAAACAGTGTTATTAAAGTTACTTATTTGTGTAAGAGTGCATCTTAAAAAAGCTAATCTTTTTTTTTGAATTTTAAAATCTTGTGCCATGGTGTTGGTCATATTTTGATCGATTTGCATAATGAAAGGATTAATTTGTTGAGTTAAACTGTATTGATCTCTTTGTAAAAGTAAAGTATAAGGTATAGGATTGTTTCCAATAGGTTGATACATTTTTAAAATAATATTTTGTAATGGCAAACTGTCTGTCCAAGTTTGAACAATAGTACCGTTGCTCTTTTTTTGATAAATAAATTGATTATTGAGTGAAGTGCAATAAAATATTAATTCTGTTGGATTATTTCCTTGTAATATAGCTTTAACATATTTAACCATGTTTTATGACTCGGTGTACTCGCTCTTTCTAAACTAGTTGTAGTGACAAGAGGTACTTTGATAGCGTTGGAAAAAATAGGTTTGATTTGTTCACAATATAAAAAAATTTCAATAAATGTTTCTGCGTTGTATTTAGCAATTAAACTTAAATCTGCTGTCATTATACTATAAATATCACTAGTTAATTTGGATGGTAACGTTTGAAAAGTAACAGTTGTTCCAAATTTTTGGTGATATGGAGAAATTTCATTTGCTTTCATTTCAAAATAAAGAGAGTTAGACGAACTAATTAAAGCTTTACTTATTTGTAATGGTGATTTTAAACTAATATTATTTGTATTTCTTTCAAAAGAAGGCAAACACCAAAAAGTATAATTGTTAACAGAATTATTAGTAGGAATTTGAGTCGAAAAAGGGTATTGATTGAGTAATTTTTCAAAGTTGTATGCATTAGTGCCATCATAAACAAATTCGCTAAAAGTAAGATTGTTTAAATTTAAATTGAGTAAATTGTTTGGAAAATTGTAATTTATACTTTCGGTAAAAATATCCATCATTTTTAATTCTCGTTCAGGCCATATAATTTGTTCGACATTAAAAAAAGGTATAGGTAAAGAAGAAAGTGGTATGTTTTTTAAAGTAAATCGATAATATTTTCGTTCGCTTGTTTTTTCAAAAAATATTTGATAGAAATTCACAAAAAATTCTGTAGGTTCTACTCCTAAAGAGTTTCCGTTGATAAACAAATATCTTGTTGATATATTACCAATAGCTTTGATAATGTCTAAAAAAGTCGTCATTAACATAGCCTCTTCTGTATAGCCACCGTCAGGCCCGATGACGTTAACTTGTTGGTTCCAAATTTTCCATAAAGCGTTAATTCTAATTGGAATATTGATGAGTTCTGTTTCTACATTAAACACGTTACCTTCAGATTTTATTGTGTTTGAATTGGTCATTATTTTTAATAAAAAAAACGCAATTTGCCATGGTACAAAGTGTTTCTTTTTAGCTATTTTTACGCTTTCTGTAGTGGGTAAAAGATTATTAATATAAACATCTAAATCGAGGCTTAAAAAATTATTGTCGCGTGTGTCTGGAACCATAGGACTTGTTGGTGAATTTTGTACAAGTGCTCCGCCATATGTTGGTGTTACCATGATATGTACAAAAGGTCTTACAAAAGTTTCTTCTACATTGTTTAAAATGATATCTCTTTCAAGAGTAAGATTTGCTATATCTCCCGGAGCAACTTCTGGATGTTTTACGTAAATTAAAAAATTTTTACTAGTTCGTGTTGATAATGAAAAGTTATATAAATTATCATATCTTGATTTATAAGTAAGGTAGTCGTATTGTACTAACGAAGTAAAATCTTGTGCGACATTTTGTATTGAGCTTCTGCGATTTGAAAAAAAACCAAAATTAGATAATCCTCTTTCATATGATTTAGCTCCAATAGTAGATCTTATTGGATAAAGATTGGAAGGATTGTTGATAGCATCATTTGTTTTATTTTTAAAATACCATGCGAAATTATAATTAGGTACATTAATATATGAGTAAGCTTGTATATATTGCTTAACGTAGTTGTTTGTATCGATACTTAGTTTAGAAATGATAGTATTTTCGTTATTACTCACATATCGAAAATGTGTATTAGAATCAAACAAATATTTTAAATTGAAATACTTTTGATTAATAATGCTGTTACTTTTGTTTTGATAATTTGAAAAAAAATCAGCAAAAGTAAGTCTTTTATTTAAAGTAGTATTAAAAAGTTCTAATCGTCTGACTAAGAAATCATCTTGATATGGATTTGGAGTCGACGTTCCGAATAGTTTACCGTAACCGAAATTAGAATACATTAAACCTAAATGTTCGTTTAATATATTTTCGACTTGTAAAACGTCATAGTTTGGAAAAGTATCGCCTGGTAAAACTGCATAATTTGCATACAAAACAATTTTTTTGGTAACAAGATAAAATGGAATTTTTCTATTTGGATTAGTAATCATGTCGTTTTGAGTATCTATCATCATTTGTTTTATAGCTGGTTTGGTTTCCATTCTTAAACCATAATTGTTTTCTAAAAACGATATATTTTTGTCTACTCTCGTTAAATTAGTAGAAATATCCATGCTCGCTAAATGTAAGATGGTATTATTTTTAAATGTAGGTTTGTCGATATCGTTTGGAGTCAAGGGTAAAGTAAAATCGTTCAAAACATTATAATGCGTTCTCGCTTCATTTTTATTTTTAATTTCGCAAAAATAATACGTACTACAATCATATTTATTTACATCTAAAACATCGTCAAACGTTAAATTGTTCATTTTTTCTTTTTTCTTTTTTTCTTGCAGTCTTTTCTTCATAGGCTTTAAAAAAGTATTAACATATTCACTAAAGTTTTTATAATAAATGTCTTTCTCTTCTTCGTTAATAGGTAATAAATCTTCTTGTTTTACTTTAAATGTTGTATTTAAATCACCTACTACTCCCACTTGATAAATATAAACGGGTAAATAACCTTCTACTGAAGGGTTGACGCGCTTAATAGCTTTGATAATAATTACTTTTTTTGTAGTGTCCCAATAGGGTTGATCACGAGTAGTTGATTTGCTGAAGGTGTCTTTAGGATCTATTTTATATTTTTTTAAATAACATTCTGTGCCAACGGATAGAGGTTTATATTTTTAAGTTTTTGTTTTTGTATTCATTTTCTACTCGATGTAACATGTTGGAAGAAAAATGAAGATCTCGTCTTTTGCCATCGCAGTATTGATCGACTAAACGAAGAGCTTTACTTTTAGCGTCGTCACCATCCAAATCTTCAGGAGCAATTCCACTCTTTGCTCTTTCTTTTTCGTTTAGTTTTTGTTCAATGTCTTCGATATAAAAACTCCAATTATTTTTTTGAAGTTTACTTTGTTTTCTTAATTTTTGATAAAGTTGTTTTAAACGTCCTATTGTTGATTCAGCCAAGTAAGCTTTTCCATAATTTTTAGAACTAAAATGATAAATGTTTTGTTCATAACACCATTCTTCCATTTTGTTATTAAAAAATTCACCACCTTGATCTGTTTGTAGGTAGATAAAAGCTTTATCATCTCTTTTAATATCTTCAAAAACATGTTTAAAACTGCTAAGCACTTTATCAGCAGTTTTTTTCTTGGTCACTCTTAAATACGCTTTTTTAGACACGCCATCTACCACAACTAAACAAAATTCGAGACGATGAGGAGCAAAATTTAAATTAAAACTGTTCATGTCAGCTAAATCAGCATGAAAATATTGTCGAGGTCTATCGTATGAAAATTGATGAGTTTCATATACATAAGGTTTTCTAGGTGCTTGTTTTTTAACATTGACATCAGTTGTTTTTTTAAAAAGTAAAGTAGCGTGTGACCAAGCTGTTATTAAACCGTTCCATTTGGCATAGTTTGAACTTTCTAAAAGCGTTTTTATTTGTTCATAAAATTTTAAATCGGTTGGATTTTTTTTTAAAGTGTCAAATTGAAGCAAAACTTTTTTAATTTTAGGTACGTCTGTCAAAGCAAACAAACGACTTGATAATTTGGTCAATTGATCTTCTACAAGGTTATCAATAGTGTCTCTCAAATCGTTGTCCATTTTTTAAAATTTTTTTTGGTTAGATTGGCTTTTGTTGTTCTGCTCTTTTTCTCATTGATCTCGTTTCTATTGGTTTTCTTTTTAATGTTACTCGTTCTTTTGTAGTTATGGTAGGTTCACTATCGTCGGTTGAAGCACTAGGTCCTGTTGGTTCAGAAGTGGTAGTTGTTTCAGGTAAAGCACTAGCACCTAATAATTCGCTAGAAGTTTCATGTGTTTCTGTAGGTTCAGCTTTAGTTGATGAAATAGGTTCTTCTTTTTTAGTTTCTATCGGTGGTAAATAGGGATCAGTTGATCGCGTTCGTGGTTCTTTTTTGGGTGTAGGAATATGTAATAATGAAACATTTTTTAACGGATGAGTGTATAAATTTCTTTTTTTAAAATTGGTGAGTAATTTTGAAGATTCAGCAAAAATTTTAATATTATTAAAATCCATTTAAAAACATTTTTTATAAGATATTAAAAGTGAATTTAAACGAGCAAGTTGAGAAGTATACAAGGAACCCATTATCATCAACATTTCGAGTATACTTTTTTCTTTGATTGTATTTTCTGTGTTATAAAATTGATTTGAATTGGATTTAATACGTTCCAATAAACCCAACATTCCTCCGTTAGCACAAGTTTGCTGTACATCTTCTTTTAATAGGACTACATCTGCAACATCTCTAAAAGGTAACGAAGGTACGTGATTGAAAAAAGTTTTAAATGTTAAATAGAGCCTATTTTTACCGATAGCTCTATTGGCTACCGCGTTTTCATCATAATTATTTATCATTCGATCATAAATTTCTTTATTAGATAGTAAATAGCTGTTGTTTTGAATTTAATCTCTCAAAATCTCATATTTATCACCTCGAAACATTTCAGCATATTGTGTACATCTTTGATTAATAATATCTTTTGTTTCTGTTAATATTTCGAAAGCTCTTTTTCCAGCAAAACTTTTATCGCTAATAGTTTCGCTCTCTATAAAACCAGAAGTCATAACAGTGTGAGGATCACGAGATAAAGCACTAGCATAAACGCCTTCGGATGTTAATTTAGTTTCATTTCGGAAGGGTATATTGTATTTTTTAATAAAACTCCACAATGTAAGCAAAAGTAAGTTGTCGTATTTGATAATAATCAGCTATTATTCTCATGTTGCTTACAGAATGACAAGAGGTAAGTAAAGTTAAAAACTCGTTTGCGTAAAAGGAATATTGTTTTGGATCGTTTATTTTTTCAAAAGCATTGTTTGTAACATTATTAATAATACTCGCTATGGATTCTTCTACATCTACAACATTAGCTAGATATAAAATATAAATTTTTAAATTGTTCAAAGTCGCACTTTCGTTTCTCGGTTTATAAACGCGTAAAGATATTTGATGAGATCCAAATCGATAATTGACTTGATTTTTACACATATCAACGAGTTTTCGAGGCAAGTCGGGAATTTTTTTTAAAGATTCATTTTTATAAAGCTCTTGTAAAATTTCATTTGAATTGGGTGTTTTGTGAAAAATTAAAAATTTACTAAGAGGTGTCAAAGTATAAATTTTTTTATGAGTTGATGGAATAGTGTTTAAAGTAGTAGATCGTGGTAGAGTGTTTAATGTAGATTAAATAGAGGTGGGAGGTGTAGTATTAGTTAGAGTGTCGTCTTGAATTGGAAATTTTTTTAAATTTCTCATTGTTCTTAAAGATTCGCTTATATTTCTTTGATCAATTTGTTCGTTGAATTCGCTTTGTTTATTTAAATTTAAAATAGTTTTAAAAGCATAAGCATCTCCTCCTACATTGAAATAAGTTTTCCATTTTTCTTGATCACTGATTAAACTTGTAGCCAAATCACTGTTAAGCATAGTATCTAGAGGTAGTAAACTATTTAAATTTTGTTGAAAACTAACTTCACCACCAATTTGATTTTCAAGATTGATAGTATCTGCATAATTAAGAGAATTAGGTAAATCATATCTTTTAATAAGTTGAGACAAATCTGTTTTATTTGTTGGTTCAGATTCTAAGTTTACTTCTGTATTTTCTTGTTCGTTCATTTGCAATAATTTTTTATTAAAAACATCCATGTTATACGCATTTTTGGCTAAAATTTTTCGTAAAGTTAATAAAGGAGAATCGTTATAAGGTTTATATCTATTCATGTTTCATAAAAATACAAATTATTTTGAAAATAAAGTTCTTTTTGACAATAATCAATGTCAAATTGTTGTCTTAATAAATCGATTACAGTTTTTGTAGGTTGTATAGTATCGAATGAAATTAATTTATTAGCATAATAATTTATAATTTCGTGATGAAGTTTAAAATGAGTAGAGTTGAAATATTCTTTTAAAACGTCATAATTGTTATAAACAAAGTCTGACATTGCTTGATTTTTATCTTTCATTTTTTCTTTTTTCATGATGACTTTTCCGTTTTCGTTAAATTTTGGATAAGGATATAAATATTCTTTGACAAAGAGTTTAATTTCTATACAAACGTATTCTTGAAAAGCGTTTTTTATTTGTTGTCTTTCGTGATCAGATAAAAGTTCGCATTTTAACATTTTTACAGCATTAAAACGTGTCAAAATTTCTTTCATCCATATTTTAATTTCGTTTTTATCTATATCTTTTCTTCTATTCATTTTGGGTATAAAAATTTGTCCTCGAACAGCCAACTTTTGTCTCATGGCTTGACGTTTACTCGTTTTGTTGACATTATTACATAAATCGTAATCGCTTTGTAAAATTTTTAAAAATTCTTCACTTTCCCAATCATTCAGAATCAAAATTGGCTCTACTGTCTGAAGATTCGTCTGAAGATTCGCACAATCCATAACGTTTTTGTCTTTTAATTTCTTCGAGTATTTGAGTAGCTCTTTCACTTTCGCTCCATTTTCTTTTTTGTATCGGATTTTCTTTTTCTTTATTTATAACATTTTTATCTTCTTCGTTGGGTTTATTCTCCTTCTCTTGATTATAATTATTATGATGTGATTTGAGATAATAGTGATTTTTTAAATTTGGAGCTTTAACATAGGGAAAAGAATTAAAAGTAACAATTTTTTTGTTTACACTCATGTCTTTATAATCAAAGTCCAATTTACCTTGAGCACTACCGGAATAAATACTCTTTGTTCTTTACTCGTAATCTGTGTTCTCAAGCGTGCAACCGAGCTATTTTTTTTAAATAAAGCTAAATGTCCGTGTTGATTTGAAGTTTCTTGATTTAACAAATCACTTATAACGTGATGATGCGTTTTGCCAGTAGAAGGAAAATCACTTTTAAATTTTTTTTCAATCTCGCTGTTGTTATCAAAAGAAATAATACATTTGTAGTGAGAAACTAAATTATTCCAACATTTAGTAGCTTTAGAAGGAATAGAATGAAAGACGGTAATGGTGCCTACTCCGTGATGAGAACCGCTAGAACAAGCGCTAGTATATTGTTGGCTTTTTAAACAAAAAGCACTAATATCATCAAATAAAAGTATTGTTTTTAATAAACGATGATCACTATTTTGAATACCGTATTTATCTTTTGAAAAACTAATAGCTCTCTGTATTACTGAATCTAAATTTTCAGGACTGTTTACTGTTATAATATCATATGCTTCCAAATTATTTTTTGAAGAATCAATAATATTTTGCCATGTTTTGTGTTGAGATTCACTAGGTTCTCTCATTTGTATCACAAACAATATTTCTGCATCAGGAAATTTTCCACAATGCAATAATTCTCTCGCCATAGTTGATTTTCCACTGTTTGTAGGTCCTGTAATAATTGTATTTTCAGGATACACATCTTGAGTAGGTTTAAAAATATTAAATTGAACTCGCGTACTATCTTCTTCATCTTTAAGTTTGGTTTCTTTTGATGTTCCTTTTAAATAAAAATCATGAAAACCTTTTTCGTCTAATATTTCAGTTATAGATCTATCATCTTTTTTTTTTATAGGTTTTTCTACAGATTCTACTGTTTGTTCAATAGATTTTTCTTCTTTATCTCATTTTTTAAGGAAATAAAAAACAACAACAAAAATAATTTTTCATTTATATTATTTTTTTACAAAAAAATTACAAAAAACCGTCTAAAATAATTTTTTTAATGTCCATTCTAGGTATCTTGTTCATTGCATAAAGTAATTGTTCTTTGGTTCCATTATGACTCCATATTTTTAACATTTGAAAAGCTTTTTCTTAAATATATATGCAATCTGCATCAATAAGATCCAGTTCGCATTCGTTTACTTTTAAATATCTTCAACATGTTTTCTAATCTCGACTCAGTCGTTTTGAAACTTCTGTTAATAATATGTCATCAATCATTTTTTTTTTCTAAATAACAAGTAAATTCTCTTTTTAACACTTTATTTAAATATTCAAGAAAACGTTCAGTAGAACCTTTTAAAATTTCTTTGGGGATTAATTGAGTACTAAGAGGAGTAATTAAAATAATACGTGAACTACGTAATTCTCCTGTATGTTGCATATATTCGAGTAGGTTTTGTGTATTTTCTTCTAAATAAAAATCTTTTAAACCCATTTCTTTTAATTTATTTTCAAGTTGTTGAGTTGTTAACTTTTGATTAAAAGAATTAAGTTCCATTATTTTTCTTTATCTAAACAAGTGCAATTATAATGTATTCTATTGAACTTTTCACAATGTATACAATCTTCTTTATAACATCCTGCATGACACGTAAAACGTAAATAATCAATCAAACATTCAGTACAACAAATTAAAAATTCTTCAGGAATTAAATCTCTTCCGTTGAGAGTAATAAGAATCAAACGCGAAGTATAAAAATCTTTATTTTTAAAATAATGAACTTCGTTTTCTGTATTTTCTACTAATTAAAAGTTTTTAAAACCAACTTCTTTCAATTTGTTTTCAAGTTGTTGTGTTGTTAGTTTTTGATCAAAAAAATTAAACTCCATTTTATTTTTATATAAAAAAATTTACAAATTTACATTTTTTTTAAGATCGTATAACAAAGGGATCAAAACTTTTCGATTAAACATAGCCATTGTTTGATAACGTTCTGATTGTTTTATAATATTGTTTTCAATTTCAAGTAAATTTTGAATGTGTTCATCACTACAAAATTTTTCTATATCGGGTAAAACTTTTAAATTGGCTTCTCGTATTGGTTTTAAAAGATAATGATCTCGAATTTCAGTCATGACTCCGTCATCAAAAACATAATTTTTTTGTGTAAATCTTTTTAAAAATCAATAACGTGTGTTTGTATTTTAACTTGTTTGTAATTGATACTCATTCTATTTTGTTCAATAGGTTGATTTTCTTTTACCACTGCAAAAGGAAGTTGTTTACTTAATCTTTTTGCGGCAAAGGTATCAAAACCGTTAACATAATTTGAAAATAAGAGTTTAGAATTAGATAGACCTTTAGCTCTATTTTTGTAATAGTTTTTTTCTTCATCTCCATTGAAGCTGTGAACGCTATAACATTTAGGTCCCATAGCAAAAGCTTGAGCAATATAATAAGGAGGGGGTATTTCGTTTTGAAAATGATCAGTTTCTTTAGCATAAAGAGTGGAATAAAAAGGATGAGTTTTTTTATAATTGGAATAATCCATCCAACGATCACCAAATTTTGAAAAATAAATCCATTCATCTACTTTTTCGCGAAACGTTGAAGTAAGCATATTGTTTTTATTTTTTGAGTAATGAAAAAACAACCAGAATCAGTATCTGTTACTACTAAATGTTTTTCAGCTCCATGATTTCTTAATACTAGCCCGAATTCCCAACTAAAACGTCCAACGTTAAGTTTAGCATACGATAAAATTTGTGAAGCTACAATACGTAAAGATTTTTTAATGAGTTTGCATTTTTCGCTGGTTGTTAAAATGAGAGCATTTTTATGATCTTTTATTTTTAAAAGTTCAAAAACATCTTTCATTTCGTAATGATTGTTTTCATCATGAAATAAAATACTTTTTGTTTTGACATCAGTAATCAAATTGAGAAGCATTTCTTTAAAATAATCGTCGTATTTAAAATCAGCAGTGTCGTAATAATCTAAACAAACTTTTTTTTCAAAAACGTCTAATTTATATCTTTCAGGTTCAACGCCAATAAACACTGATTCGTTATATAATAAATTTTGAAAATGAAAAGGAAATAACAACTTAATATTTTCATCCGTTTGATCTTCTCTAATTAAAACGTGACGAATGTTTTGAAAATTTTCAATGATATTTTGAAATGCTTTTTCTTCGTGATTGATAAAAGTAGTATTTAATTTTTGCGCAATTTGCTGACTTAATGTGCCGTAATGTCCGTTAATCTGTAATTTACAAGATACGTCAACTACTTTGTCACCCTTTTTAATGGCTTCTTTTCTTTTTTCCATATTTCTTTTTACCACTTTTTGTGCTAAAGGATAACGCCATAAAGGGAGTACTTTGTAAATTTTTTCAACAACACATCCACAACACGTAGTCAACCATATTAAAGTGTCTAAAAATTCACACGTTTCATGTGAACTTAATTTCATGACTAATTTAATAGTTTTGTCTTTTTCTATAGTATATTTTCCATTGTTTTTGAGATAGCGTTTAGATACAATTTCAGTTGGAGAATAATCTTGTAAAGATATAATTTCCTTTTCTACCATGGGTGAAAAACCTCCTACTTGATCTTGATACTCTGGTTTCATAGCAATTTGACAATGGACTAAAGCAGTTGTTGAAAATCCGTTTAAATTAACACGATGATATTTTTGAATCACATCCTCTAAAGTAACACATTCCAAATCAAAAGAAAATTTCATGTGAAAAGGTAAGGGTTTTAATTGAGCTCCTCCGTATTGTCCATTTTCATCCATAAAAATTAGGCAACCTCTTTATACACTATTTAATTTGAGTTCTTTTATTTTTGGTTCGAAATGATCAGTATCAATGGCGAATTTTTGTGTGCCGTTAGTTGACATGCCACCCCGAATACTCTTTTCAATCATTTTTTGATGTTCGTTGGTTGGCGGATATTGAGCAGGAATTAAACTAATTGTAGAATTTAATTTGCTTGTATAACTAAAAATGCTAACGTGATTAAGAATATGAAATTTTGTAAATTCAAATGTTCTTTCATCAAAGTCAATCATAACAGAACCCAATACTACTGTGTCAAGTATAGTATATATATGTAATAAGGATTTTAAGTTTTTTAAATTTAAAAATTTCCATATTTTTTGAACACTTTCATAAGCTTCTTTGATTTTTTTAATTTCTTCTTCTAAATTTTTAGATTTCATCAAATCGTTTTGAGCAAATAATTCAATTGGTGGTATTGCTTTATATTCAATGTTTAATAGTTCATCAGTTATTTGTGAGTAAGGAAATAATGTTTTTTTAATAAAACAGTTTTTAAACTCTATATTGTCTGTTAAATGATTAATTTCAGGATGAAAAGGACGTAAATAATGCAACATAGTGTTGATAATTTGATTTTGGGCTTTTTGTGATAACATACTACTGGCTTGTTCTAAGGAACAATTTAAAATTTTCAAGCTGTCCACAATTTTAAAATGTTTACCAATGCAAATAATATTAACTTTGCTCACATTTTTCAATATAACAAAAACATCCTCCATGTTGCTATATTTGATAAAAGCGTTAAAAGGTGTTGTTTCAGATTCTGCCAAATGACCGTATAAAGGAATATCCAATATTTTTTTTAAACCTTCTACAATCATAATACGGTTATCAAAAGAAGCATTGTGGGCAAAAATAGGACAAGATAAATGTTGATTATATCTGCCTAAATTTTTGTTGCAATAATTGTGAGCCAATCCGTAAACTTGTCCTGAAAAATGATCGTGATCAACAACAAGATAATCTTCAAAAGCGTTGAGAAAAAAATTGCATTTATTCAAAACTTTTTCTCTATTTTTTTCATCTTGAATAAAATCAGATAAACTAAATTTTTTTTCAAATTGTTTATTAAAAGAAACCAACATGCTATGATACCATAATTCGTAGACGGGTTGCTTTAACTTTCTTATAAGAAACAAAAAATAGAGATTATCTGTATTTTGACCGCCTACTTCGTTGATACATTTGCGAAAGATTTTGATTAAAAGTAGGGATCATCTAACAACTCTATATACTCTTGATCAAAATAGTTTTCCAGCTGATGATCTGTCATGATGAGGGAAGCCAGTTGTTTCATATAATCTACAATTCTTCAGTGGTTATTCTCACATAATCACTTAACAAACCGTTAGTAGCAGGTAGGTATTGAAATTTTTCCCACCATCTACAACAAATATAAAACAAACTCGATACTTGAAATAAATCTTGTTTTATTTTTTCTGCATCGTTGTTGATTAAATAATTTTGAACATTTAAAGGTAACATGAATAATTCTAAACGACCTACTCTTTGAAACATGATATTAACAACATGAATTCGTTTGTCGTTGTAAATACGAAATTCGTTATGATTTAATCTTTCTATTTCTTGAGGAGTCATGTGAAAAAATTTATTTTTATAAATATCAGATTGATGTATTTTATCTACAGGATATCTACATATAGAACATAAAGGATTTTCTTCTTGCCATATTAAATTTCTTTCTTCAAACCATATATTTAAATTTTGAAAACGCGGTTAACATATTTCGTAAGCACATCGAACCAAAGTGTCTGCTAAAGCTATTAAATCATAAACTCGTAATTCCATTTTTAAATTTTCATTATTTTCTTGAGTTGAATTTAACATTTCCCATAATATACGTCTGTGTGTTTTGTGAAGTAAAGAAACTCCTGGTTGAAAATAAGGAGGTAAACACATTAAAGGATTTCTTTCTAAACTTTCAATAGTATTTTCATAATAAAAAATCCATTGACTAATCACGTGTCCTTGTTCATCCAAACCAAAACATTCTCTTGCTAATGTTTCATGAATGCATTGAATGACAATGGAATGACAATGATAACTCAACTCAAATAAAGGTTTAACTTTTGAAGTGGGATTTTCTTCAGACTTTGTAATATTTGTTTCACAATCAAACGTCATTAAAAAAGGAAACAAGTTTCTACTTGTACACATAATTGAATTTTGTGGACGATAGTGACTAATGCAATCGTTGTATGTAAATTTGTCAGATTTATAAAAACCTTCACATTCGTGTGTCTCTGTAGTAAATTTTTTTCCACATTCTGAACATTGAAAAAGAATACGTGACTTGTTAGAAGAAAAATGTACGGTAGAAAATTTTTCATTCAACATACTTATAGCATGAAAAGAATTGTTTTTTTGAAAAATACAAATTTTTATAGTGTTTTTTGTTTTTTTCCGTTGATTAGCTATATTTTTTTCGTCGTCATTAATAAAAACTCTTTGAGAATCTTGATCGTCTTTGGTAATGTTTGCGCTTTCGTAGACCACTTTTAATAATTCTGTAAGAGTACTTTTATATTGTGATTTTAATTTAAAATGCAACAAACGAATTTTGGTATTACTTTTGTTAACAGCGAAAATTTTAATATTAATACGATCAAAAGTATTTTCATAAGCAAAACAGTGGCACAAATCAATCAAAGTTTGAAATGACATATTTTTAGATTTTTCTTTTAAATTTTGTAAAACATTTTTCCAAGCCAAAATATTTTGTTCATCTTGATCTTCAAAAAGGAGTTGAAAAATATTTTCTTCTGAATATAAGTCAGTTGTATTTTTTTCCAAAACTTTTTTATTCCATTCTTTAATTGTGCTCACATTCCATTGACGAATTAACAAAGAGATTAAAAAAGCAGAATAAAAACATAAACCTGGTTCAAATAAAATACTATAATCTAAAAACATTTTTCTTTTTTGTTCATAAGAGAGTTTTGTAAAAGTTTGCGCTTTTAGCGATTTTTGCCATTGTGTTAAAGAATGAGGTCTATACCACTCACCAAACCATTCGTTTGCATCAATTTCTCTATTCCTCTTTTATTGACTTTTATATAAATTTCTTTTTTTGTTTTTTTCGTAATAAATTTCGTCGTGTTTTTCTCTCTTTTTTATTTTATTTGCTTCTTTTTTTTTAGCCAAAATAGTTTTTTTATTTTTTTCGTAATATAATTTATTATGTTTTTTCTTTTTTTGATTATGTTCATCTGTCGTGAGCATTTTTCTTTTAAAACCTGACAATTCAAAATCTCGTAATTTCATCATTGACCTTTCTGTTAAATTAGATAGAGTTTTAATTTTAAAATTGCATAAACGTATCAATTTCCATCCACTATCGTTTTCTAAAATATTAAAAACAGCTCGCACATTGGCGTCTTGAATAAAACGTAAATTAGTTGGTCCTTCTTAAGGTTTTATAAAATAAACAGGCGAATTGTAACAACGTTTCATTATTTTACAAAAACGATTTTCAATAGATTTGCAACACAAAGTAACAATATTATAACCAATTAAAAAGTTTTGAAACAAATCAGCAAAATGAATACTATTTTTCATTTGCGTTTCAAACCCTTCCATTGTTTTTTGTTCTACATCATAAACAATTTCATCTAGACTTTGAGTTTCTGAATAAAGTTGTGATTCTTCTACAATATCTTCATCTTTATAATTATCTTTAATGTGAAAAAAATTTTCAGTGTATATACTGTTGTTACTAAATTTACTTTCCTCAGTTTGATATTCAAATTTCATTTTTTATATCTAAAATAAATTACGTTTATTTTTTATAAAATTCCAAAACATCTGAATCAACAGTTAAACTTTCAAATATTTTTCGTAATTCTAATTTATTATTAATAATTATAAAAATATCATTAATATTACAAACACGTGATAAAGAAACGTAATATAGACTATTATTAAAAGCCTTTGAATTAAAATTAACAACTGCTTTATTCATTGTAGATCCTTGCGCTTTATGAACAGTAAAAGAAAAAGCCAATTTTAAAGGTAAACCCAATCTTGAGCCTACAACAGCATGAGAACAATCTAAAATTTCTTCTTTAATACATTCAATTTTAACTTCTTTTCCATTCATATTGACCCAAACAGCATTATTTTCTATTAAAATAACTGTTCCAACAGTGCCATTACACAATCCTTCTTCAACGTTGATATTTTTTACCAGCATAACAATAGCACCAATTTTAAGATAAACAGCTACTGGTATTTGAAACGAACATTGTATGTATGGATTTTTAATTACATCTTTAGCGTAAAACCAATAACCTTCGTTCTTTCTACTTTTCATTTTATCATTATTATAAAAATCAACTTCCACATTTCTAAAAAATAATCTTGTGTATTTCTTATTCAAATTTTCATCTTTTTCAAAACATCTTGTTATAAAATAATCAATAGTTTGTTCTGAAACTCGACCAAAACGTATTTCGTTTAAAGCTCCAAAAAATTGCGCATCTTCTTTTTGTCTCAAGCATTCAGTTAAAACCAAAACTTCTGTCATGTATTGTTGCCATATTTTAGATTTAAAAACAAATTCTCCTTTAATAGGTGGCAATTGAAAAAAATCACCACAAGCAATAACTTGTATACCACCAAATAATTCATCATAACATTGTTTAATTTCACAAGCTGTTAAATGCAATAAATCAAAGGTTTGAGCATTAATCATTAAAATTTCATCAATGATTAAAACATCAGTTTCCAACCACGTTTTTTTAATATCTGGATGCATATGTCGTTTATAATAAGCTACACTTTTAACACCAGTTTCTATACCAGCAAAAGTATGTATAGTGACACCATTTAATAAATGAGCTGCTTTTCCTGTACTTGCAGTAATATGTATTGTTTTATAAATTTGTTTACTTTGAGCAATTTCTTTGACAATATAACTTTAACCGCAACCAGCACCACCAGTAATAAAAAAATTTTTTCCTTCATCAAGCCATTGAAGTGCTTTTTGTTGTTGCAAAGATAACATTTTTTTAATTATTTTAACTGAAAAAAATTACAAAAACATTTTTTATTTTGAATATATACAAGTACAAAATAACAAAAAAATATTATTCATCTAAATAATAAAAAAAAAATATTATTCATCTAAAAAAATTTATTTTGAATATAAATACAATATAGCGTATTTTACAAAAATTATCATATATATAATGTTTCTATCAATGACTTTTTCCACTTGATTTGAAAAATTGTTTTTGTTGCCATTAACAAGTAATAAAAATTTCACAGCTAATACTTCATCCTCATTCAATACATTTTTTTGTTCTTTTAATAACTCCAACTTTTTAATATCATTTTCATTTATTTTAATCATCTAAAAAAAAATTTAATACCCTTGGTCAAAATATTTTTCACAATATATAAATGAACAACTTTCTCCATCAGAACATCTATATTCATCACAATCATCACATTCGTTCAAATAATGTTTACATTTTTCAATTTCTAATCATTTTTCCTTTACATGATTTAATAAATCTTCTTTAGATATATTTTTATAAAAATTATAAAAACTTTCAAAATTTAAATTCAAATAAACATGATAATGAATTTTAATATATTGAAACACCATCAAAATCAATATAAAAGGTATTCTTTTCATTTCTTCATTGAAAAACTCATCCCACTTGTATTTCAAATTCCATTTACAGTGTCGACATAAAATTTGTCTTGAAGTAATCGCATTCACTCGAATTTCTTCCAAAAATGCTGGACAAATTTCATTAAATTTGTATATGCTTTCCATCAAAAAATCCAAATCATTTTCTGTTAGTTCCATTTTTTATTATTAAACTAAAAAAAATTTTTTTTAATATAAAATTACATTAAAGTAAAAAAATTATTATTACATATAAAAAAATTATTATATATAATCCATTCACTAATATATAGTCTTTCTTTTCGGAGTTATTATATTCTGAACGTAGAATCTTTAACTCGTTTTTTTTACAATCACAACTTATATTGTTCACTAAACATGGACAAGAACCCAAACAAAGAATTTCGTCTTTATGATATTTATAAGTATTCCGTAGCAAATCTTCTGATAAACCAATTTTTTTAGCACTCAATATAATATTACTTTCCATTTTTTTATTATGTAATCTAAAAAAAAATTTTATTAAAAAAATATAAAAAAATTACAAAAAAAATTTTTTTTATTTTTTGTTTCCATTTGATATTTGTTCACGAGTTCGTTGTCGTATATATATTTTTTTAGTTTTAAAATAATTTCTCGACAAGTCTTGCAAAAATATCGTTCGACACCACATTGAATGAGACTACAAAATTCACAATCTTTTATAGAAAACACACTTTTTTCTAATTCACCACTCGCATCTGATTTTGCAACAAATTCTAAAAAATCATCAAAATTAAGATCTTTCTTGACTACTTCTGCATATAAATCAAAATCTTCAAAGCTCATTTTAGACATTTTTTTATTATGTAACCTAAAAAAAATTTATTCAAAAAATTAAAAAAATACAAAAAAAATTAGTTTGATGATTCATTCCATTTGATATTTTTTCATGAGTTCGTTCTCGTATATAAACATATTTACTTTATCAAAAATATGAATACAAGATTCACACGGTTTTTCAGCATTACACTTATTTTCAGAAGAATCCATAGATATCATATAAAGTTTTTCTATTTCACCATTTGTATCCGCTTTCGCAACATAATCCAAAAAATCATCAAGATCAATATCTGCATCCATTAATTCTTTATATACATCAAACTCTGCAAAACTTGTTTTAGACATTTTTTTATTATGTAATCTAAAAAATAATACAAAATAAATCAATAATATTCGCAATTAACATCATAAAAAACTTTCTTTATTTTCATAAATAAAATTCTTTTTATTTGTACATTCTAAACACAATTGCTCTCGACAATTACATTTAAACATTTCTTTTATTTTATATTTATGAATAGGAAAAGCCATGTTCAAAAAATACTTTGAAAAACCACTCTTAATAGAAACTTTTAATATCATATTATAATATTCTTTCACTGTATCCACCAAATAATCACAAGTTAAACAAAGAATTTTATATTTGTCATATTCTTCACATTGACAGTCGGCCAAAAAAACAATCTTTTTCTTTTGATTATTATAAATTTCCAAAAGTTGATCTTTAGTTAAATCGATTTTATTCAAAGCTTTCAATATCATCTCTTCCATTTCCATTTCCATTTATTTATTATGTAATCTAAAAAAATATATATTTAAAAAATTCTACCAAAATAACTATATCCAAAAATACTTCTTAATTTAACATAAATATGACAAGCATTCAAATTACAAAATACACAAATAGGAGAACAATCACATTGGGCAATTTTACAAAGAGCTTCGTATACAAAATCACGTTCTTTACAAATAACATGGAGCAATGCTTCCATACAGTTTATTTTTTTTGAAACTTTATCACACATTTCCGAATCGTGATGACCTAAACACCATCCTAAAAATAACAATTCCGCATGACTTTGTAATTAAAGTTTTAAAGAATATTCTGAATAATTTTTCACTCGTAGTTTTTTCGGTAGGATTTGTCGCACTTGTTTTACAAATTCATCCAATTCTTTTTGAGACATTTCTTTATAAACATTATTGTAAATATCAGATGTAAGATCGTTATTTACAATTTTATCATTAACAATACCAAAACTTCCATCTTCATTTCCACCTTCATTAAACCATTTTTTTTATTACGTAACCTAAAAAAATTAATTACAAATTTTATAATATAGTATATTTTTTAAATATTCTAAGTACGTATTGTTTAATTTTTTCTTCTTCAATATATTGTCGAATTAAATCCAAATTTCTTTTACAAGAATCACAAGGTTGCAAACCAGAACAATTTTCTTCGTTGCAAGAATCCACATTTTCTCTCATTTCTTTTATCGTTGAAGTATCATTGTGAAAAACAGCCACGTCTAACAAAAGCTTTGTAATTAAATTTTCAACATGATATTCAAAAGACATTTTATTATGAAAACTAAAAAAATTACAAAAAAAATTAACTAAAAATTATTTTATTTATGAAAAAATTTATTCGAATTTTCATTCATTGCATAATCAATTTTAATCTTCAAATGTTCATTCGTTGCACAAACAATTTTAGTCTTTCGACAATATGGAAAATTTGGACACTTTTCTATGCGTAGTGGTCTCATAAAACTATTATTCGCTCGTATTGTTATTTTTACCATTTTTTTTATTATGTAATCTGAAAAAAAATTTATTATAAAAAAAATTACAATAAAAAAAATTTAAGAAGAGGAGGAGTTGGTTCCAAGAACTTTGTTTATATTATCAGATATATCAGATATCACGTCAATTATTTCCCGAATTCGTTTTAGACATTCTGGACAAAGAGCTTCACATTTGCAACTTTCTTCAGATTTCTTCTCATTTGCAATTTCTTTTGTAATTATTTCATTTTCCATTTTTTATTATGTAATCTAAAAAAACAATAAAAAAATTTATTTAATCTAACAAATTAAAAAAAAACTTATTTATTCTTCAAAAAAAGTGCTCAAATATTCCATTGTTTTTAGAAATGAACGTTGTAATTCTTCACGAATACGTATTGTTTTTTCATTCTTGTGTTCAAAAGAAAAATGATTCATTATTTCTTTGCGAAATTCAGGAACATTTTTTTCAATATACTCTAACATAGCCATTTCTCTTTTTTCTTGTTTTTCTTTATCTTCTTCTCTTTCTCTTATCAACCATCCAATATGTTCTTGATTTATCCTATATAATTTGTAGATACCTTGCATATACACTTGTAAAGTTTTTAATCTGTTTATAAAACAATCTTTTTCAGCATCTTCTCGTATTAATTTATTCATTTCATCTATAGCTTCATTTAAAATATTGTCATGAAAATTTTTAACAAAATGTTTAAAATCGTCACCATATTTAACAAAATATTTTACTACTTTATATTCAACAGCAACATCTGCGTTCAGTTTATCCATCTTTCTGTATTTATGAGTGATGTATTTTCCAGATATGAATTTAAATTTTTCAATTAAATCCATGTTTTTTAGTTAAACCTAAAAAATACAAAAAAATTTAAAGTACAAAGTTTAAAAAAGACAAAAATTTTAAAATAATACGAAAAAAATTTTACTCATTAATAATATTTATAAAAGTACTGACAAAATAATTTTTAATTGTTTTTTTTAACAATAATCTTTCTTCGTGAATAGATAAATAATTAAAATCTTTCATATCAATATTAGTTTTTATATGCGAAAACATAGCTTGATCTCGTCTGTTAAATTCTTCTTTTTCTCTTGATACTATAAAATTATCTTCTTCAATTCCAACATTGGAAATTGCAATCATATGACATAACATTTCTGTTATCAAATTTCGTAAATTTACATTTTCTTTTATAAATGTGATGTTTTCATTTATTGCTTCTATTATTTTTTCAATCTCCTTCAATATTCCGTCTTGATGTTCATCCATAGTTATAAAATCTTGCAAGATAACAAAATGAAAATCAAATTCTTTAGATAATTTTTCCAAAGAATTCCATAATTCTTTTTCAGAATGATGTATTGCTCCATATTTGTTAATGCGTTCGATTTCATATTTGTCCAAACTATTTTTTTTAACAACAGTTTCCATGTTTTTTTTAATTAGTTGACTTGAAAAACAATTTTTTTTTTTTTTTTTAATTTTTATTTTAGGTGCCCCAAGAAGTCCTAATGGTCTTGTCACAGAGCACCGCGGAAATGCATTTAACCAGGAAGTTCACGCCTCCTTCCTTACCGTGACGCGAAAATTTGTCCAGAGCTCGTTTCGAACCTGGATCTCCTGCTTATAAAGCAAGCGCTCTAACCACTGCGCCACGGCCGCACAACCTTAATTACATTTTTACATTAATCAAATAAACAAATCATGAAAATTAATACTCCTTTAAAAAAAGTAAATTACAAATGAATAGATAAATTAATAAAATCATATTCTAAATGATTTTCTGCAATATACTTATTAGCAAAACTTATTAATTCTAAAAAATTTTTTTCAAAAAATTTTACATTATTTACATAATCATTCATATTTATTTTATTAGCGTAAGAAAATTTTTTTATATAATTCCTTAAACGTTCACATTGCTTTCGAATACAAACAAAAATAATCAAATATGCGTTTAGATCATTTAACGAAATATTTCCAATAGTTTGTTTAAAAATCATTGTCATATTATCAAAATTATCAAGTGCATCATTAAATAAAATGATTTGTTGACTTCGTTGATATGCATGTATATTTTGTAAACGAGAATGTTGTTTATGATCAAGTTTAAAAATACTTTCCCAAGCTTGTTTAATTTCATTTTCTTGTTTGATTTCATTTTGAATAGTATTCCAAGAATTTTGAATCATTTTAATTAGTTGTCTAAAAAAAATTTACAAATTATTACAATATAAAATTTTACACTTGATATACAAATCATTATAATAAAAAAATATTTAATTATACACTTGATATGCAAATTATTATATTAAAAAAATTATCTAATTTTACACATGATATATAAATTATTTTCTACTAAATATTCATCAATATCTGATTTTTTTACAAAGTCACAAAAACCATAACCGCAATTTTGTCCATCTTTTGGAGGTCTTTGAAAAGCTACATTGTTTTCTGTAAGAAA
The DNA here is from genome assembly GCF_038396675.1 of Hydra vulgaris. Taxonomy (NCBI): domain Eukaryota; kingdom Metazoa; phylum Cnidaria; class Hydrozoa; order Anthoathecata; family Hydridae; genus Hydra; species Hydra vulgaris. The sequence goes on along the minus strand of NC_088927.1, from coordinate 45,519,260 downwards.
AATTTTTTTAATTTGTTCACCATTTGGACCACATAATTTCAATGTGACTTTGTGATTTAAAAAAGGCCATTTTAAAATAGCGTCATAAGGTGTAGATCTCGATATGATATACAAACCTATTTCTTCTTTATTATGATGATCACATTTTATATTAAGCGATAATTTCATTAAAAATTGGTAATTTTTAAAATAAAATGGTACACTGTAATAATCTTTGCTCTCGTTTTTAAATTGTTTATAAAAATTTTCAAAAATCCATATCTTGTTACCGTAACCATCATTGTTGTGCATTTCTTCTAATATGGACAAACGAAATCATTTATTTTATTACAAAATTCATTCATTAAAAAATTTGGATTGTTAGTAAAAATGGTAAAAGCAGGTAATACATTTTCTTTTTGTGTATTTTCTTTTACGTAAACACCATCAAATTCAATTCTATCTGCCATAATTTTTTTACTAATCTAAAAAAAATTACAAAAAAATATTTACAATGCATGTTTAAATTTGTTCCACATATTCTACATCTCACGTAGAAAATGAAGAATCAAACTTAATCATTTTTTATAAAAAAATTATACAAAAAATTATTTTCCAGTAGAACCAAAACCGCCTTTTCTTTCAACGTTTTTAATCATTGACATTGTTACTTGACGACAAGCACAACCATCAAATTCTATTACTTATTTTACAGCTTTAAACATTTTTACAAATCCTATTTGAGCAACAGCATCTCCAGATTTAATAATATGTTCTTCTTTTGAATGATTCATTAGTATCACTTTAATTTCACCTCTATAATCAGGATCTATTATTCCTGGAGCGTTCAACACAACAACACCATATTTAAAAGCTAAGCCTGATTTTGAAAATATGCAACCTACTAAATCTGAATCTATTGTATCGATATATACTCCAGTACGTACTAAAACACGTTGATTAGGTTGAAGTGTATATTCAAGTTTACTTCTCAGATCAAAACAAGCACTATTTTTTGTTTCATAAAAAGACCATTCTATAGTATCATTTATTTGAATCTCTTTTACTTCATCAGAAGACCATTGCTTGCATTTATCCATCTTTTTTTACACTAGTGCTTACTTTGACAGAAGATGTTTGAATAAGATTTTTTTCCCCTTTTTATATAAAAATGGAGTCATGACAACTTAATCTATTTCATTAAAATAGAATTAAAGTAACAAAGTTCAAAGTACAGAGTTCATAGTTTTTATCACACCACACTTTAAACTTTGAACTTTTATGACATTTTTTACATTCTTTACATTCTTTTTTTAATCTCTCTTTTCAACTCAAACAGTATAAAAGGAGGTCATTTTAATTTAAAAATTTATTCAAAACACAACTAAACAAAAAAATGTCAGAGTTTGAAATTGTTTATTGCAACGATAACGCCTATGTTAAATTTGCAGATTTAGCTGCAGCTACTTTGTGGCTTATCGATTTTAAAGAAGAAAAAAATATAAAAGATAAACAATATTCAACTGTTCCTCTTAAACCGTTGGCTCAATTTATCTATAATAAAAAAGAATTAATCTACAAACCAAAAAATGAAGGCTGTGAAATTTTATTACCATGGAAATACAGAGATATGTGTGATCTCAACAAAACAAATTATTTATTCAGATGTGAATTGAAATTATCAAAAGACGACAACAATTTTAAATTGCCCAAAGGCGAAGTTACTAATAATGTAGTTTTTAAATTTAATCACAACAAAATGACCAAAAAAGTATTGGAAAGTTTAATGGATAATATGCAAGCAGCTCAAAACAGAGCTTATGTGTCAGTGGCTTACCCTAAAACTCACGTATTAAAAACAGCTGATTTTAACAATTATTCGATACAATTAGGAAAAGAAGACGATCAAATTTATATTACAGAATATGAAAGATTAATGGCTATAGAACCTTCTTATCACAACACAATAAATAAAAATGGTGTTCCTAGAAATTTAAATCAAAATTTGAAAAAAGTTTGCGCTGAGTTGGCTGAAAAAGAAACAAACGAAACGCCTGCAAAAAAAGTAAAAGTCGAAACTGAAGTACCAGAAGAAGATGAAGAATAATTATTTTTTTTGTAATTTTTTATTTGAATTAAAAAAACCTGTTTTATTATTAAAAAACTTGTTTTTCTTATTCTTTTTCCTTTATAAAAGGTTGAAAAAATAATATTCTAGTTCATTTTTGAAAGAGAAAATGACTAGCAAACAACTAGACGAAAATTTAATCAAAGCTGTTTTACTTTTTCATCCAGATAATGAATTACATCCTATGTTATTTGAATTTCATCATTTAAATAACACGTATGAGGAGTGGCAGGAGATTATATTATCATATTTAAAAAAATTTAATTTGGAATTAAATTTGGAAGAAGAAAAATGGATTGATTTATACTATATTTTCATAGCAAAAGACTATGAAAATTCTCTACATTTATTTGAAAAAGCTTGTCGTTGCGATATGACTTTTGAAGAACAATCACCATCATGGAGAACTACCATGTTTGAAGTTTGTCGTCTGATTAACGATGATTTTTTAAATATAACAAAAACAACAGTAGAAAAGCAACACGAAGAACAAAGAAAAAAATTGGATGAATTTATTAAAGTGTATAAACTTTATTGCAAAACAAAAAATACAGAAAAGAAATGCACTTCGTGGAAAAGTAAACTTTAACAAACCTTAAAATATTATTTTTTATTTCCGTATGTATCTAACAAATGGGAATATGACGAATTGAAGAAAAATTGTAAAATATTACAAAACGAGTATCCTGCTTGCATAGAAAAACCACTTTATTTTTCATACAACGATAAAGTTTTTCATAATGGTTATTACACCATTTATACACCTGTTCCTATTTATAAATATTTTATATTCGAAAAAGTCCGATTAAAAGATGATAAAGTTTATATTTATAAAGCTTTTGATCGCTGTAATTTTCAAGATAAAAGTTTGATAGAAATGTTTCCTACAGCTCAATGGTTTTTTTTCTTTAAAAGAAATTTTAACATTTCAAAGATTTTATACAGAAAAGAAGACGAAGTTTATAATTACGAGAACAACAAAATAGTATCAAAACAACCTATTCATACAAACATTCACTACACTAAATATTATTTATTATATTATATTACTTTCTATACTTTCTACTACCTTCAACGAGAATCGAACCCACGACGGTCTAATGGCATGGCGTTTGAAACATAGTGCGGCGAGCGAATGCACTATGCTACGTCGACGTATTGGTTCATAAAGTTTTGAATTTATTTAACATGTTGTTTTAACACTTATCGCAGAGTTTTTTCTTCGTAGAGTTTTTAAAAAGTTGTTTACTTCGTTTTTTAATCTGTTTTAATGTTGTTCATAAAAGCGTTATTAAAACTTTCTAAATTTAACTATCATGACACAGCATTCTCTTTTCATTGAATAAAGTTGCATCACTTTGTCTTTTATACAAACTAATCTGTAGAGATTAAATTTTATACATAAAAAGCGCGTTTTTTACTAACAAAACCAAATGGCAAAAACACGCTTTACTAAACAAACGGCTAAAATGTCAAGATATATTAAAGACAACGAAATCATTCAAAAAAAAATCAATTTTACAGAAGAAGAAGTGGAATTTTTAGATGATGATATACCCGATGTCATCAAAGAAGTGGAATTTTCAGATGTTGAATTCGAACTTATAGATGAACAAGAATTAGAATTTTTGGAACATGACATTACAGAAAATAAAAAACCAGAAGTTATAGAAATAGAAGACTATGAGGATTGTGGTAACAATTTTGACGAAGAGAAAGATGGAGAAGTTCATTTTAAAATAAGATGTCAACCCAAGAAAAAGTAAGTTTTTTTTAAACAATAATTTTTTTTGTTAAAAAAGTTTTTAAAGTTTTTAAAGTTTTTAAAGTTTTTTAATTTTTTTAATAAAATGAAAATAGCGAAACCAACCACAGAAATAATTACTAACATAAACACACAAGAAATTCAATCGAACATCAAAATAAAAGTTTGTTTTATTATTTCTTTTTACATTTTTTCATTATTTCTTTTTACACACATACAAGGTTTTTACATATATTTTTTAGAAAAAACAAAGCATGTCATATAAACGTCGCAACACCAAGAGAAAATTAAATTACTTATTAAAAAGAAATCTTTATAATTTGTACATTTTTTTTATAAATATATTATTTATTTTTTCGTCTTATGTTTGCTTCTTTTAATTGATGTTTAATATCAACATATGATTCGGCAGTATGAACCCAACGTTTTATTCTTTTACCAACTCTTCCAAGTTTACGGTTTATTTTATTATCTGTATATCTATTATTTGTTCTTCGCAAACATGATAATATTCTTTTACAATTACTCGGTAAATACTGACTTTCAGTCTGTGTCGATGTTGAACTCTGTTTTGTACTCGTTTGTGTTTGAACTGCTTTTTTTGTTCTAGGATCAGTTGTTTTTGTACGTGCCATGCTTACAGTCTTTAATGTTCTAGGAGTATACCTTATTTTAGGCATTTTATAAAAATGATATTTTTTATTTATATGTATATATTTTATTTATTACAAAAAACAATATAGTGTTTTTTATATAAAATAACTATTATTTTTTTAGCAAATTAAAATGAAATTTATAACAATCAATAAAATACGATACGAAGTTTATCATGATGGGTTCTTTAGAAATTATTACATCATTCAAAATAATAAAAAAATTCCTTTTTATCATGTCAAACCTTATTCAGCTATATTAGGTAATTTTTTTTAATAATTTATATATAAAAATAATTAATTCTTTTTTTATAAAAAACTTTTTTTCTTGTAGATACAGACATGGAAAGGCTTGATTGCTTCTTAGAAAGAGTAAAAGAAAGACACGAAATCACTAGTAATAGAGAAGTCGGTCCCTCTCACTGGGACTACTCACCACGTAAGTTTAACTTTAGTGCTTTTTATTAATAAAAAATTATATAAATATTTTTTTTAAAAATCTCCTTCACTTTTTTAGAAATTCCGGATCCAGAAAATTTCATCGAAAATGAAATATTATAAATTTTTTTGTATTATTTTTTATAGAAAATACATTTTTTTATAGTCTTTTTTTTTCTATCTGTATATGTTTAGTTTTTTTTGTTTATATTTTTTTTGTTTATTTGAGTTTTTTATTATCTTTTTTTAATACACTAGAAAAAAATGTACAAGCAAATAATAAATACGATTTCAAAACAATTAAATCACCATTGGAAACAATTAGCGATTGATCTACAATTTAAAAGACGTATTATTAAAAAAATTGACGTGGATTATATAAAAAACTTTGACAAAATTAAAAAAAATTTTATTCTTTATTTAACGCAACACAAAGATAAAAAAAGAGCAATAAAACATTTATATTCGATTTTAGCAAAGTGGGAAACCGAAGATAAAGAACTTTTATATAAATTATCACAATGTAAATTAATTATATTAAATTATTAAATATTTTTTGTATTTTTTTAGCAAAATAATAAAAAATGAATATATCACAAACAAATATATCACGAATCAAAATCAACATTGCCAAAAATTTAAAAAGTCGATGGGAAACAATGGCCGAATATCTAGAATATAAAAAACTAGACATCGAAGTAATTCGTCACGATTACCAAACAGCAGAAGACAGAATGTTTCGTGTATTAACATTATTATTTCAAAACAAATCAGAAATGGACGCAATAACAAACTTTATATAATGCGTTTTGGTCTTGGACATTGGACTTGGGTACTCAAAACGAAATAAATCAAGAACTTTTTATCAACATAAAAGAGTGTATGGAAATGATAAAAATTTTTATATCACAATAATATTTTTTTGTAAATTTTTTTTATTTTTTTAGCTAACTAATATATAAAAATGAAAAAATATATCAAAACATGCAAATGTCATGAAGAATTTTGCTATCATGATTTATGTTTAACTGAAAAAGAAGAGAACTTTATCAAAGAAGTAATGGATTATGAAGAAATGTCAGAAGAAGATTACGAAAAATACTTGGAAGATTTACTTGCAACAGATGAAACAGTTGAAAATGATGAAACAGATGAAAATGAATATATTGAAGAATTAAAAAATCAAATGATGGAAGAACAAATGGAAAAAGAATTAGAAGAATTACAAAACGTCATAGACGACTTGTTTAATGAAATGGACATTGATCAATATATCAATGAAGTTATTAAAAAAATGGACGAATTACCTGAACTGTATTTATAAATTTTTTTATTAATTAAATATATATTTTTTTAGCAAACATAATAATGGCAAATAATAATAATGAAAATTACGATGATATGTTTCCTGGTTTTGGGGACGTGTTTGAAGAAGTAGAAATATTACATTTCATAATACATTCAACGAAAATATGAACGAATTGAACATTGAAATAGACTTTTTTTTCTTATACTTAATCTTCTTGTTGTCATTATAAATTTTTTATATTTGTTAAATGTTTTTTGTTAAAAAAAGAACGAGTGTATTTTTATTAACAATTTTTTTATATAAATAAATGTTTTTTAGCAACTAATAAAAAATGGCAGACAACATCTATCCATGCTGTTTTTGTGATTTGGAATTTACTGTAGATCAACTCATGAAACACCAAATGGAATGCTCTACAAATCAATTATCTTACGAATGTTTTACATGTAAGAAAAAGGTATCAGATTTATTAAACTATGAATGTGAATATGAATTTCAAAAAACATGCTTTTTTTGCAAGACTGCTGTAAACAACGAAGATTATGATGAGCACTCTGTAATATGCTTTCAATATTATAAAGATCAACAAAATAAATATTTTGATCAAATTGTACAAGATGAAAAGAAAAATTTAAATTATTTGAATCTTTCTGTTAACCATATCTTAGCTGGAGCAAAAAATTGTAACGAAATTATAATAAAGCTAATTGCAGATAGTAAAGAAACGATGTTCAAACAAAAAGAAGACAAACAAGAAGTTAAAAAACTAAAAGAAGAAAATACTAAACTACAACAAACCTTGGAAGAGATGAACGAAGAAATAACAGAATTGAAAAATGTTGTATATGAAAACATAGCAGCTTTAGCAAATCAAGAGGAGATACAAAATCTCAATAAAGAAATTATAAAACTCAACCAAGTTGTTGAAAAAAACGCTACAGAATTCTTAGCTTTAAAAAAAACAACTCAACAACCACAAGTTATGCAACACCTCCTTAAAGACAAACACATCATCAAACTTGATCAAATGAATCTAAGATTACTTTCCGACGAAGCTTATTATTCTGAAGCTGTTTACTCGCCCGAAGGATATTATTATCGTATAAAAATTTATACTCACAGCACCAATGAAAAGAATGTAGCCATTTTCTTCCAATTTATTCGAGGAGAACTAGATGATACTTTGAAATGGCCCTTTAGTAAAAAAATAATTTTTACTCTGAGAAATAATGAAAAATTTTTCGCTCATACTATCACTCCAGAAAATTATATTCAAAGTTTAAACGCGAGTTCTTTTGATAAACCTACCGAAGAATTTAATGTAGCTGTTGGATTTCCTAATTTCATTTCACACCAAGAACTAAATCAATTTATTATAAACAATAACTTATATCTTACAATTACTATTCAATAATATATTTTTTTTGGAAAAACTTTTGTCATTTTTTAATTTTATCTAATGATTTTTTATGTAATTATTTGTTTTATAATGACGTTTTTATACATGAAAATATTTTTTTAGATTAACTAATAAAATGAATGCAATAGACATTTTCAGTCAAATCAGTCTTGAACTAACCATTGCCAACGTAAAATCTATCAAATTCATGCTCAGAATACCATTTGGAATCAAAGAAAATTTAAAAAACGGATTGGATATTATAGAGTACTTCAAAGATAATATTATACAAGACGAACAAGGACATACTTACGAATCGATAGAAAGCAAATTAGAATATTTATTTGTATTATGTAAAGCGATTCATCGAATGGATATTTTCACTAAATATAAAAATAAAATACCACGTTTGCCAACGTACGAAGAAAGTCTAGTTAAACATTTACCACCTGTTTATTCTCCACCAAATGCAATATTTCCAAGTGAAGTCATTGAAGCCAAGCAACAAGAACTTTTCAATTTTTACAATCCTTTACCTGAAGCACCTGAATGTGCTCAAGAAACTGATTTCTACTAAAAACTTTTTTTGGGAATAAGTTATAGTTTTTTACTTGTATAGTAAAACTATGATTTATTTCCAAAACATTTACTTCATTTTTTTTGTATTTTTTTATATTTGTAATTTTTTTTAGATTACTAATTAAAAAAATGGGAAGCAACTGGGGCAATATCAAGAGATTATTAGATTTCGAATTCGCTTCATTACGCCTCCGACATAAACGTGTAAAAAAGCAGAAACGAACAAAAAGAATTAAAATGATTGACGACGAAGAAAAGATTGACAACGAAAATAAAAATCGTTTTGAATATTTGGAAAACATTTATTATCGTATTGAAAACTTTGAACAAGAAACTCTAATTTGGTTTTCTCCATACGAACGTCATTTTTCTTATTATCTATTTCATTATGACGATGAAACATTAGATAACATGAACAAATTTACCAATGAAATTCAATCACAACTTACCTTTAAAGATTTATGTAAAAGAACCTTGGCTCATCAAAGAATCATTGATGAATTTGAGCAATTACAAAATCAAATCATCTCTATATTTGATAGAACCAAAATGCGAAACACAAAATGGACAAATGGAATATATATTAGACTATTATTTTATACTTATAAAAAACACATATTTTATGAAGAATGGATAGAAAAAATAAACATTTACTATTTTATCATCTTCAAAGACGCTATCTACAGAAACTTTTTCATTTACTTTTTACAGAAATTTCGTATTTAGCAGATCCAAAAAAACAATTAGAAACACATTTAATGAAAGAATTATATTGTATAATATTAGAATATGTAATTTGGGCAAAAAATCAATACTTTTATATTACAGAATACTGTTTTATTCATAATACTATTGCACAATGTAACAAAAAAAAAAAAAATTTCTGTTTATCAAAGTTTTTTGATGTTTCTTAATTAATTTGAGTATGCTGAGTCTGAATATGACATTGGATTTTTTATTGCATCAATCGTTTGGTCGTAAAAAAAAAAAATCAATTAAACATATAATTAATATAAATCGTTTTGCATTAGATTCTACTTTAGTCAATATAAAACATTTACTAATTCAAAAGTGTTATGTTATGTTACAAAACTTCATGTTACATCATGTTTCTTACATATATTACATAATGTTACATTATATTGTATTGTAACAGTCTCTCACAATCTCAAAAAACACTAAAAGTGAACAGTAGAACGAGGTTTTCTTTTATGAAGTTTCTCGTCATCGCGTATCAAACACCAGATGTAGTCACCCATCATAGCTGCATCCCATCTGCCCTGGTATCTTTTCTCCATTGCAAGAATATCCTGATGGAAACGTTCCCCGTGCTCTTCACTCACATCACCCAAATTTGGTCTGAAAAATTCCAAGTGTGAATGCAGGTAATGCAGCTTTATTGACATTCTGCATTTCATATCTGCGTACCGTACAATTAAGTTTTCCACTATCTCTTTGTAGTTATCACTCTTATTGTTGCCTAAAAAGCTATGAACAACATGTCTAAATGCAGTCCATGCTTCTTTTTCAACAGCAGACATTTTGTCCTCAAGCTCCTTACATGCCAACATAACTTTAATCTGTGGACCAACGAATATACCTGCTGAAATTTTTGCATCTGACACCTTTGGAAACATCTGCCGAATATGCTGGAATGCTGCACTATCTGGGTTTAATGCTTTGACAAATTGTTTGATAAGACCAAGTTTAATGTGAAGGGGTGGTAGTAAGATCTTTTCAACAGGTATCAGAGATTGATTAATAACATTGTGCAAACCAGGCTGTAAATGTTCTCTCACTGGCCACTCACGTCTTGTGAAGTGCTGGTTTGCAGCCCTGCTATCCCATAAACAAAGAAAACACGAGTACTTTGTGTATCCTCATTGCAGACCGAGAAGAAATGCTAGCATCTTAAAGTCTCCTCATACATCCCACTTGTAACTGTCGTAGTTGATTTTCTCAAGCAACAACTTCACGTTCTTATAGTCTTCCTTTAGATGAACGGAATGAGCTACTGGAATCGAAGGAAATCGGTTTCCGTTATGGAGCAAAACTGCCTTTAGACTTCTTGTTGAGCTGTCAATGAATAATCTCCACTCTTCAGGATTGTGAACAATGCCAATGTCATTGAAAAGACCACGAACGTCATGACAATAGCACAGTGATTCTGATACTACATAAAAGTATGCGAATGTTTCATGTCTTTTTCGGTATTTTGAGGTTCTGCAGCTTGGATCTAATAAATTCCATTCTTTCAAACGTGATGTCAGAAGTTCTGCATTTGATTTAGTGAGACCTAAATCTCGTACTAAGTCATCAAGTTCTTGTTGGATAGGGAAATGAGGTGAATCATTCGGTTCCCTGAAATCACAGTCATCATTGAGTTCATCCGGTGAGTCTACTTCAGAATGATATGCAGCTGCTTCTTCGGATTGAGGTGGAGTAGGAACAGGCAATTCATCACTGTGTGGAACTGGTCCAATAGAAGATGGTGTACTTGGATAAACTAGAGTCAGCCTATCTTTCGGTTTTTTATACTTTGAAATGTCAACAATGCAGAAAAAGCAGTCATCATGATGGTTCGTCGGTTCTCTCCATATTCTCGGAATCGCAAAGGGCATTGACTTTCGGATTCCACGCAGCCATCCTTCCAGAGTTGATCTGCAGCTACCACAACTGTAGTGTGGTGCCCACGATTTGTCCTGATCTCCCATAGCCATGCCAAAATAAGCATGATATGCAGTAAAGAATTTTGTACCACTGACAATCTTATGTTTAGCTTGTGTTGGACTAATATAGTAACCACAAACATAACAGAATGAGTCAGGACAAAGCTTGCAGGATCTACTAGACATATTCACCACTTCATGTAACAGTTGTAATTAGTTAAACTGAAAATAAACACACGAATATAGTTAAAATCAGCATATATATATAATGTTTTAATTGCATTCCACATATACGAAAACTCCGAAATATACTTTATGCTTTTTCTCAGGAAATCTTGATGATAGAGAAAAACCAATGGTACCACTGAAATCAGCATACAAAAATTATGTAAGAAACATTAAAAAATTAACATAAACAAAAATGTTGTTACATGGTGTTGTAAAACAATTTTTAATATTTTTTTAGATAACTAATAAAAAATGCAAAATAATAATATCAAAAGAATCAAAGACTTTCACGCATACGACATTAACCTCATTGTCCGTTGGTTTAAGCAGGAATCAAAAAATAACATTGGACGTAATATGAAATCTTTAAAAGAATTAACGAAAAGAAAATTAGCCATCAGAAAAATGGCAGTTAAACTCGAATTATTAAAAGATGAACTCGGATATTTATATTTTACTAATTTATATTATACTAATGATGATTTTTTTTATACTAGTGAATTTTTTTCTGATCATACTAAATTTTTTTGGATTCAAAAAAAAATTGTATTTTATTTGTACAACATGTTTAGATTTCACTATTATAATCCATGTATTAATGATAATGAACTTGATTTTTTTTATAATTGTATTATAAAATATGCACAATGGGCACAAGATCAATATTATTTTATTACTACTAATAATTTCATACATATAAAAGGTTTTGTTTTGTATTTATAGCTAAACTAATAAAAAATGGAAACAAAAAAAAATCATCGAAGCAAAAGTTTCAAACAATACGATCTTCAATATGAAAAAATGGTATGGTTTTGTTCAAAAACAAAATTAGCATTTAAACTCGACAAAATCCCTACCTTGAAAGATTTATGTAAAAGACAATTAGGATTTTGCAGAATAAAAAAAGAAATTATATTATTTAAAGAAAAACTTAAAAATGCAATACCAATGTGTTATTACGATGAAGAATTTATTATGTATAAAGACTCGTTTTATTTTCCAAGATATACTGATTGGTGGTTTTTATTTCATTTTTCATCTAAATTAAATTTTTTTTACGCGCAACATACTTTTTTATATCTTTCAATTGAAATATTTAACTCGCATTATCATTACGATTTTTTAAACAATACTCAATATGATCAATTTTATATTTTATTAAAAAATTATATAGATTGGGCTATACTTCAATATCATTTTATTATGAATCAAACATTTATACATGTAAACGATATTATTTTATATTTATAGCTAAACTAATAAAAAATGCAACTAATAAGAAAAAGTTTTGAAGAATACAACATGCATTATCACGAATGGGATTAGCAAATGGGATTAGCAAGAATACAAGTTGAAATGGACATATTTTTAAAAGAACTTGCCAAAGTCATTCCTATTGAATATTACAATTCGGATAAATATATTATTTGGACTCAAACTTTTTACAAGACAACTGAAATTGGACCTCGATTCTTATACAGAAAACATTTAGAATTTTTTTTTGATATATATAACCGTTTTTTTATATATATATAACCGTTATATATACAAGCTTTTTATATATATATAACCGTTTTATATTTAATTAAAAAATTATATTCATTGGGCTTTAAAGCAATATTATTATATTAATTCTCATCAAACTGTACATAAAAATGATGTTATTTTATATTTATAGCTAGAATAATAAAAAAAATGAAAAACTATGGTTACGCTAAAAAAACAAAAATTCCAAAAAAAATACGACAACAAATGAAAGGTATATTCATTTCTTTTATTTTTTTAAATTAAAATTTTTTTTATTTATTTTATTTTTTTTCTTTTTTTTAGCCATGTATCCCTACTTTTTTAAATTGCAAAGAGAATCACTAAAACATTCACAATTATTCAACGAGCGCTATTTCTGTATTAAGAAATGTGACAATTGTCAAGCTTGTCAGCTACACAAATGAAATTTAACTTTTTTTTGTATTTTTTTATTTTAGAAATATATTTTCTATCATATTTTTGTCTTTTTTATTCCATCTTTTTTACTTTATTTTTTAACAATATTTTATATAACTTTATACTAACATTTTAACTTTTTTAGTTATAAAAAATGAATAATAATAATAACAACTGGGAGATGGAACTCGACAGTCCTTCGTTTGAATTTAAACAACCAAACTTAAAATTAAAAAGACCTCTCCGAGGCTTAAACTTTGAACAATGTTTAAAACTAGAAATAAAAGAATTAAAAGAAGCAAAAGAAAAAGCAAAAGAAAAAGAAGAAGAAAAAGAAGAAGAGTGGTTGTGTAACGCTCCGCCTTTTGAATTAGACTCTAATTATTTATATGAATAAAATTTTTTTATTTATACGAATTATTTAATTACCATAACGAACCACTAGACGGGGTCCCCCTCTCGACACCCAGAAAAAGTATACTGAACTCGTAAAAAATTTATACTGAACTCGTAACACACTTTTCCAACATTCATATATCATCGTATATAAGTTAAATAAAATGCTTTAAAATGCATGCAGTTATACATATAACTTCTGATCGTTAACTATATGTATAACTAGTTGTACATAAAATTTATTATATAAACTTATTTTTTAAGGTTATGCTTGAACAAATTAGTACCAATTAATTCAAATTCAAGATTTAGTTCAAGTTCAAGTTCTTATTTGTTCATTGTTTTTTCACTATTTTATATTTATTTGTTCAAATTTGTTAACTAGTACTAATTCTTACTACAGTAAGAATATATATCATTGTTGAACGTGATTTTATTAGTAACTTAATTTTACTTTCAACATATTTTGACAAAACCCTTACATTTTAAATGATGACAGCTTTACTTTTCTATTGATGTTAAATTTATTACGTTTCAATAACTCAGATTGAATTTTAACTGAATTATTGTAAGCTTTGTACAGGTTTGTTGTATATCAAATGGTGATGTAAATCAAGTAAAAATTATATATATATATATATATATATATATATATATATATATATATATATATATATATATATATATATATATATATATATATATATATATATATAGTTTTGACCAAAATAATGTCAATTAAAAAATTGAATTAAAAAAAAAAGTAAAATATTTTATTTTAAAAAAAAGTAAAAAAATTTATGCTATCTATGAGCAGGTTTTAGAGGTATTTACACCAATAATGTGGTCTAAAAACTTCTTGCTTTTGTTGCTTAAAATTGTAGAGGATCATAGGAAAAACAGTTTAAATTCAGAAATTAGCTTGCTCATCTGAAAGAACAATTTTTTTTTATTTTTTACTTTTAGTACTGTTGAAAATAAATGTATAATTGAACCAGAAAAAAATTGACGGTATATGCATCTTTTATATTATATTAACAATTCAGATATACATCATAATATGATGACAAAAACTGACATCATTTTCAATGGGAGATGGCATAAAATTGACTGAGTTTGATAAAGGGTGAAGGTGTTCAATAAACGGGTCATCATCTGACATCATTATGCATAGATGACCCTATAATTTAGGTAAATAAGTAATCAACTTGCCATATTTCTCTTTAAAAAGTGTAAAAAAAGCATTGTTATGCTGAGAACCTACCTATTGAGCAAGCTTTGACCACCTATTTTATAAATTTGAGAGACAGAAGTGGAAGTGCAAATCACAAAAGAACTAATAACAATGCTCTAAATTGATTTTATCTTTGTAGACTAATATTAATATAGTATTTAGAAATAATAAATGAAGTTTACATGATTTTTATAATTTGTATTTATTTCCATTAATTATCAGTTGTCAGTCTCTATTTTATAAAATGAATTAAAAAACTATTTATTTATAGTATAATAATAATAATACATAAATACTAGTTTCCTAATACTATTCTCATCACAATGTTAATGGTATTCGTTTTAAATTGAAATTTTGTATCAATTTTATTGTTTTAATGTTATATATAATTATATATATATATATATATATATATATATAATTATATATATATATATATATATATATATATATATATATATATATATATATATATATATATATATATATATATATATATATATATATATATATATATATATATATATATATAATTTTTACTTTATATACAACACCATTTGATATTCAACAAACCCCTACAAAGCTTACAATAAATCAGTTAAGATTCAATCTGAGTTATTGAAACGTAATAAATTTAACATCAATAGAAAAGTAAAGCTGTCATCATTTAAAATATAAAGGGTGTTGTCAAAATATGTTGAAAATAAAATTAAGTTACTAATAAAATCACATTCAACAATGATAAACATTCTTACTGGAGTAAAAAATAGTACTAACTGATAAGTTTGAACAAACATATATAAAATTACCAAAACAATGAATAAATAAGAACTTGAACTTAAACTTTAACTAAATCTTGAATTTGAATTAATTGGTACTAATTTGTTCAAGCATAACCTTAAAAAATAAGTTTTTATAGCAAATTATATGTATAACTAGTTATACATATAGTTAACTATCAGGAGTTATATGTATAACTAAATGCATTTTAAAGCATATTATTTTCTTTAAACAATACTTTAGATCATATTACTTTGAAAACAGGACCCAGAGGCTTTATTCCCAATAACACTGTGGTACTCCAAATTAAAAACTGAAAAGTTTCTGTAAATATCCTGTTTTTGTTCCTCAATGTAGTTCGTAAGTCCCTTAAGTCTTAAGGACCTTGTTATATCTAAAGTTAAAAGTTTTTGGAGCATACAAAAAGTTACAGAAACCCATCTCCATCCTATTTTTTTCTTTTTTTAATAAAGAAAATTAAGAATTCTTTGTCTTTTAAACCTGCATTTCTTTGTGGGACACTGCAGTGTCCCATGCATGCAAGATTGGTTTTTGACAACATTTCAACTTGCATCAGTTAATTGTTTGCAAATAA
The DNA here is from genome assembly GCF_038396675.1 of Hydra vulgaris. Classification (NCBI taxonomy): domain Eukaryota; kingdom Metazoa; phylum Cnidaria; class Hydrozoa; order Anthoathecata; family Hydridae; genus Hydra; species Hydra vulgaris. Next base: position 45,503,164 of record NC_088927.1, on the reverse strand, counting down.
TTTACTCAAGATCTATATTCAAATAACTATTAAATTATCCTAATAATAGGTCTATTTGCACAAATTTTAATTTTATTTCTATAAAGAAAGATAAACATTATTCGTGGTACTAACATACTTGCTTTCCATTCTCTATAATATTATAAAATATTTTCACATAATATAAACGTAACGCAATGCAATGTCGATTTAAAAAATTTTTTTTTCGTTTTTTTTTAATTTTGTTTTAATTTTTAGCTTTCAAATTAATTCCCATGCAAATCCCACAGGAAACCCACGTGGGATTTCCCATGTGTGTAAATACCATATGGTTCCCACATGTAACCCATGTGGGTAATCCCACATGGGTTTAAGGTGACAAATTTCCATACGGATACCACATGGGAAAATCCGTCCCACGTAAATCCCATCAATCCCACATGGAACCCACGCGGAACCCATGTGGGACGCGGTTTTATTTTTCACTGGGAAAGCGTTTCTTGCTAAGCAGTTTATGGATTGGGGTTTACCCAGATTAACTGCTTACAATAAAATCGTAAAATTGGAGAATGGGTCTCTAAAAAGAAAAGTTGGAAATGGTCGAATCGCTAAGGTAGCTACTAAAGAAAATATTCCAAAGATTGCTACAATTTTTGAAAATAAGTCTGAGTGCTCTCAAAATAAAGTAGCTCAAGTTTTTAACTGTAGTCAAACTCGAATTTCCCAAGTATTAAAAACAATGACTAACATTCGAACTTTCAAAAAAAACAAATCGTCTAGATTGTAGCCCTCAGCAGAAGAAAGCTATGCGTCCTAAATGTTGTAAATTGTACGAAAATTATAAAAACTTGGATTTTGTTATAGATGATGAAAGCTATTTTACCTTAAACAATAGCACATTAGCTGGTAATGATAAGTTTTATGCTGCTGATTTTTCTCAATGTTCTGACCAAGTAAAATGCAATTTGCGTAAAAAGTACGAGGACAAGCTCTTAGTTTCTTGTTGCATCAACCCCTGTGGAATAAGCCCTCTTTATATTCATCACAGTAAGCGGGCAATCAACCAGTACACTTATAAAGAGATACTAGAAAAAACTTTACTTCCTCTAGCATCAGAATATTATAAAAAAAGCAATGAGTTTATCTTCTGGCCTGATCTAGCTCGATCACCTTACGCAAAGTCGGTTATCGACTTTAAAAATAGAAAAAAATCAAAGTTGTACCCAAAGAAATAAACCCATCTAACGTTCCAGAAGCAAGACCAATTGAAAACTTTTGGGGTGATTTAAAACGGCTAGTGTACGAGAATAATTGGAGAGCTGAGAATATGGAAGAGTTTGAAGCAAGAATTAGATATTGTTATTCAAAGATGTATAAAGAAATTTTCCTTACTCAAATAAAACATCTTTCAAAAAAACATTTTAATATTGCTAAATATGGTATTTGAAATAATTATTTTAATATATTTATAAACTACGTGTACTAACATATTAACAGTTTAAATATTAAATAATAAAACTTATTAGTTCTTAAAATATTAATTTTTAAATTTTGTCCAAAATTTTATTTTTTCAGGTGTTATTTTCAATTTTATGGATAAAATGTTTTTCTTCCTTTTAAAATTTGTTTTTTTATAAATGTTTATAAAATTTTCTTATTGTTTTTAGATTGTTTTTCGTGTCTTTTGATTATCTTGATTGTCTTTTGATTGATTTTCATTTAAAAAAGTGATTTTGTTGGTTTTTCGTCTTCTTCATATATAACTTGCTTTGTTTTCACAAATATTCCTGTCAATGCAGAGGTTTTTTTCTAGTTTTGGATAAAAAAACCTCTGCATTGACAGTTTAGTTTTTTCATAATCTATGCTGGTTTTACTTTTTTTAAATTCTATTACTTTTTCTACCACCGCCCATTTTTGTTTTCTTTGTGTCTTTTCAGAGTGAAGCGAGTATTTTACTGGTATTGGAGATTATCAGCCTCCGGCTAATTGCCTTATAGAGGCCACATTACCAAGGCCCGCATAGACTGGTTCAGCTTCAAAAGGAGCTTGAAAACCCGCTCTACAGACCGAGAGTAAAGTGAGTTTGCTTAGAACGAGGATACGTTAGAGTGAAAGACAGAAGAAGCGTGTTAGAAAGATAGCATTAAGAAAGCGGGCAGGATTGCACTCGATGTTATAAAAAGTGCAACACGTGCTGTTAGTTAGGTCGCCTAAATGAGGGACGCCGTTATCGTATGGTAGTTTATTCCCCTCGGGCGTTTGCCCTGCAGAGGTATTAATTATGTTACATTAATAAATAAATAAAAATACAAGGTGGTCTACTGTTCCACTATTTAAATACATAAAGACAGAAAAAATTAAAAATCTAAAAACGAAAAAATTAAAAATCGAAGCAATTAGAACAAAAAAAACGAAAAAGAAAAATTCGAAAAAGAAATTTTCATAAAAATATATCTGGGCTTTTTAATTTGTAAGAACTTTGTTATTAATTTCTAGATTAATATTATTTTCTCCGCTCCAGATTTTTTTGTATTCTTGTAGAAAAGAGATCTTTTTATTATTAATTATAGAAATTTGGAACTCTTCTGACAAAAGTGTTGTAAATTGCTTCAGGAGTTAAGTGAAGGAATCGTAGTCGACAGATGTTTTTGGTGCTTATGCACAACGACGTATTGTTGTAGTCGAATCTTTGACTTTGGGTGTTTATGATATTTTTTCATTGGGGTGGTAGTGACTTTATTATGGTTGTTAAGAGGCGTTGTTTTATACCAATAACTTGGCTTTCAGGATAGCCCTGGACAAATACTTTTGATATGTCCCCTAGCTTAATTATGTTATTATTTATGGATTCTGGAGTTGGTTTAATAGTTTTTGTTGTGTATGAATGGGTTAAAAAATATTGGTTGCATTAGTACTTCTTCGATAGTGAGATTCTTATGGTTATTGTGTTTTAAGTGGAATTTATTTCAATTTTTCATTGTTTGTTGGTAATACGGAGGTAGAGTTTTTAAAGATTCGTATGAGTGTTATGTAAAAAGGACAAGATTTCCGTGATTAGCCTTTCGGTATTGATTGAGTATGTAGGATGCTGAGTCTTTCCAGGCGCCGTTTATGCTTTCGTTATACAACTTTGAGATCCAGCTCAGCTGTAAAAATTCGAGTTTTTTTTTGACGTCGGCTATATTTTAAGCTCCCTGGTCTATCGGAAGTTTTGATGTTTGGTTAGGGGTTTTTACGGTGCTGTAATTCCATAGAAAACTTTCTATTTTACGTTCAATTATTTTTATTTTTTTGTCAGAAGGAATGGATTTTGTGAAGGCTAAATCCCATAAGCTGCTTAAAAGGGTTTGATTTATTATGATAGCTTTACATTTTATTGATAACTTGAAACGCTTCCAGCTATCAAATTTTTTGCTAATGATGTTGAAACTCTCATCCCATTGACGATTTATGTAGTTACTTATGTTTGAGAAGGTTATACCTAGACTCTGGAGAGTGTTGCTGTGCCAGGAAAAATTGAGGAAATTTTCTTTTATCAGAGATCTGTTTATTCCGAGCCACAGGCATTTGCATTTGGTAGTATTTAGTTTTGCTCCTTAGGCTAGTTTGTATACATTTAGGGCGATGTCTAGAGCTTTTATAGAGTTGTCTGAAGAGAGGTAAAAATTTGTGTCGTCGGCGTATTGTTGGAGCTTTGTCTTTTTGTTGTTTAGAGTTATTCCCTTTATTTCGGTATTCTTACAGATGTATCCTGCAGAAACCTCAGCTTGCAGAACGTACAGTGTCATTGAAAGAGGACATCCTTGTCGTACTCCCCTGTGCATGTCTATTTTTCTGACAGGAAACCGTTTATTTTTAGATGTGAACTAATGCCATAGTACAGTGTTTTGAAAAGGTTTATAAATTGCACGCTAAAATCAAAATTAAATAAGCAATCTTACAAGAAGTTTCTGTCGACGCGATCAAAAGCTTTTTTTAATCGATGGATACGATGGAGGCATCTAAATTGTTTTTGTTGGCGATGTAAATAATGTCTCTAGTGTATGCAAGGTTTCCGTAAATGGACCTGTGGGGGATGCATGCGGTTTGATCTTCTTTGATGATTGACGGTAGTATATTTCACTTTTTTCATCTGCGGCACACTTGTTGCACATCTGCGGCACACTTTTTCATCGGCGGCACACTTTTTTTATCTGCGGCATGGTAAGAGCAAGACGTGTTTATCAAAAAAATTTACAATATGGAAGTTACAATGATAAATATTGAAAAACTATTAACCACCAAACTGGAAAAACAAAAAAAAAATATTCTTAGTGAAACTATCAACCTTTTAAAAAAATTATAAAAAGATATTTAGCGATATCATAAGTGGTAATCTAAAAATAATAACAGATCGGCTTGACAAACTTGAAAACGAGTTCAATAAAAGCAAATCGATGGTTATATTAATTGAAAAAGACATCAATGATTTAAAGGAAAGTATCAACTTTCAGGAAGAAAATTTCCTAAAAAAAAATATCGGAAACAAACAGTCTTATGACCAGCGAAATTAACAATTTAAAAAAAAAAAATATTGACCTTGAAAATCGTTCACGCCGTAATAACCTAAGGATCGATGGCTTAACTGAGCTGCCCATGGAATCTTGGAATGTGCAAAGAAAGTTAAAGATCTATTTAGAAACAAACTGGGAATTTTTGAAGACGTAATCATTGAAAGAGCTCACTGCATTGGGAAAACTAATGAAAATAAATTTCCAAGTATTATAATTATTAAACTACTAGACTTTCAAAACAAAAATAAAATCTTTACGCTATCAAAAAAACTCAAAGGAACCGGAATATTCATTAATGAAGACTATGCGAACAAAAGATGGAAATAAGAAAAAAGCTTTGGGAAGATGTAAAAATATTTCGAAAGGAAGGTAAATTTGCTTTTATCAAATATATTAAAGTATTCGTCAGAGATTTTCGTAAATAATTTTAATTTTAACTAAGTCGAGATATGTGAAATAGTTCTGTACATTTTTTTATTATGCTAGCACGTTTAAATTTACTGCACTTTATACAATGACTAACGAAAACAAAAACAAAACAAAAGATTTTGAAACGCTGCGTTGCAACGTCTTCGAAACTGCTAATAATATTTTACTATATGATTTTTACGACTCTGGGTGCTTATTCACCAAACTTTCGTAACTTTTGCGCAGCTCAACTAAGGTTACGGAAATCGTAAGTGGCGGAACACTTCAGTACACCCTAAGTGGTGGAACACTTCAGTACACCCCAACAACTTACTGCAAAATATTTTTTACTTGCATTTTACTGGAAAACTTTTGCATTTCCTTAGGATTAAAAATTCCAGATGACATTAACTTTGAGAACAATGATGAAGATTAGGTGTATGGTATTCAACCTGAATTAACTCAAACCAACCAAATTCGACTTAGTATTTTAAGAAGGACGCAAATTAAAAACTATGTGTTTGCAAATCAAAGGCAATGATATATTGTAAAATTGTTGCATGGATGCCTGCAGGATATTTTGTTTTAGATATGACATTTTTAGGCATATAAACTTAAGTATGTTTATGTTTAAGTCAAATGAGATTGATTTGCAAATATAAAGAGTTAATTTGATTGGGGCGACTGAATAAGTACGAATTTCATAACTGCGAATTTGCATAATTGCGACTGGCATAAGTGCGAACTGGCATAAGTGCGAACTGGCACAAGCGCGAACTGGCATAAGTGCGAATCACTTGCAAAAACTGGCATAAGTGCGAACTAGCACAAGCGCGAACTGGCATAAGTGCGCCAAAAGAATTTGCAAACATTGGCATAAGTGCGAACTGGAATAAGTGCGAACTGGCATAAGTGCGAAACAATTGCAAAAACTGGCATAAGTGCGAACTGGCACAAGCGCGAACTGGCATAAGTGCGCCGAAAGAATTTGCAAACTTTGGCATAAGTGCGAACTGGCATATGTGCGAAACAATTGCAAAAACTGGCATAAGTGCGAACTGGCACAAGCGCGAATTAGCATAAATGCGCCGAAAGAATTTGCAAACATTGGCATAAGTGCAAATTGGCATAAGTGGCGATATGGCAAGTTCGCACTTATGCCAATTCGCACTTATGCCAGTTCGCACTTATGCCAATTCGCACTTATGCCAATGTTTGCAAATTCTTTCGGCGCACTTATGCCAGTTCGCGCTTGTGCCAGTTCGCACTTATGCCAGTTTTTGCAATTGATTCGCACATATGCCAGTTCGCACTTATGCCAGTTCGCACTTATGCCAATGTTTGCAAATTCTTTCGGCGCACTTATGCCAGTTCGCGCTTGTGCCAGTTCGCACTTATGCCAGTTTTTGCAATTGATTCGCACATATGCCAGTTCGCACTTATGCCAGTTCGCACTTATGCCAATGTTTGCAAATTCTTTCGGCGCACTTATGCCAGTTCGCGCTTGTGCCAGTTCGCACTTATGCCAGTCTTTGCAACTGCTTCGCACTTATGCAGATTCGCAGTTATGAAATTCGCACTTATTCAGCCTCCTCATTTGATTCTCAGAATAAGAATATACCAAAAAGTTTGCCCCACTACACCAAATGTCAGGGCAAGTTTAATTGTATATTAAATGTAAAAAGTTAAAAGTTCTTTATAAAATTTAATTGTTGCTCAGATTAAGCAATTCTAAACCCCTCTTTTCCCTTTTTTTTGTATTAAACTAAACGTAAGGTTTGCAAAATTGTTTGATATTATTGCATATATCGTTTTGGTAGTTATAAACCTTAAATAATGTGCTAATTTTTTAAGCAAAAAATGTGTACATATCTTGCTTTATCTAGTTACGTGCAAATTTATTTTCTGTTAATAATAACTCATAAATTCAGTTCTTTATTTTCTGCGTCAGCCGCAGCAATCTTTTCCAGTAAACAAGCAATTCTTTTAGCGGAGTTGAAAACTTTCTGTTGAGGTTGCAATGCGAGTCTATGTTTCAGCAATACTTTCAAAGAGGAGGTTTTCGCTCGGAATAGAACGGCTGAGAACAGTGGCTATACTCTGTCCGGCTGCAACAATTTCTTCTCCAAGTTTTGACATGTTAGCCATTTATTCATCCACATTGGATGACGACAGCTTTCTACTAGTAGTTTTTCTCACCGGTTTTTTATAACGGTGATCCTATAAAGTATTGTTAAATTAGATAAGAAAAAAGCAAAACGCGCAGTAAAAAAAGTATCACGACTTTTTAGTAAATATACAAATAAATAAATTTTGCTAATTAAAGTTGAGACATAATTAGAATGAGAAGGCAAAATAAATGACCTATCCTAAGAAACTCTTAATGGTTGAACTTTTGATTTGTTAATCGTTTATTTAATTTTTACGAACCAAAACCAAAATAAATTTCTTCAGCCAAGAAATTTTAAAAGAAAAAAAAACTTTTTTTCATTTAAATATTTTATTTTCAATTTATTTTGTTGTTAAAAAAGAATACAACGTCCTTTAATATTGTTTCACACACCCTAAAAGCATTTTCGATTTTTTTTTCTCTGAACATAAAAACTAAAGTCAACTTATTTCTGTAAAATGTACCTTTTTTTTATTAACAGGATTTCAGAAGCATTTTCATGTTGTAATATCAACAAAGGATCTGCAGTTGGTGAAGAACCTGCCAGATGAAATTCTGTTGTTGAAGTATCAGGCGGAGTCAATAACTGAGAAGACTGCGATAAAGAAAATGAAGCCATTGAAGATAAAGATCGTCGCAAAGGAATTTTTCTTTTTGTAAAAGTTTGATTCTTTAAACATTTACATTTTTTTTTTTTTTTGAACAAAATAATAAAAACTTAATCATTTTTATATTGAACAAAAGAGGAAACAATAAAAAATAAAAATAATAAATGTCAAAACAAGAATATAATGCTCAATGTTGATTTCTACAAATAATCAATTTAATATTTGTGCTCTTTGTAAAAAAAAAATATTTACCTTGACAAAGTCTTCTTTCTTATCAGGCTGTGAAATATGTGTTTTGCTATGTTCATTAAAACGCTCTACGTTAAGTATTTCAGGCACAGTTTTGCTATTGGTCATCTAAGATAATATGATATAAAACAACTTCTTTAATAAAAAGCTTTAGTGAATATGTTAATCTAAAGTGAAAGGTTAAGATATAGATCAAAATGTTTACAATTGCTGTTTTGTACATTTAGCGTGTAAAGATAATTCTTTGCAGAATAACTTTACCTTAATTAACTAATTGTTAATTTTTTCTACGGGTTGCAGAACAAAGTTCCCCGTTATCATATCAAAGTTAACTTCTTCATCGTGATCTATTCTGCAGTGCTTTGTTGAGTGTCAATTCCTCCTGGAATTTCCTGAAATAAAGAACAGCAATTTTTATAAATCTGTATCAAAACTTTTATAAACATAGACCTAACGGTTGGATATAAAATTAAAGTTTTAAAAAAATCATTATTTTCATTTGTAATGATTCTTCCAAAACCTGCTTTACTTAATAAAAAAGGTAAATGTAAGAGGGTAAAATTTTAAAATATGTATCAATTTACCACGTAGGAAACTTTTGGCATTTTGTTGACCAATTCTTGATCAATCAAGTTCAGTTCTTCACCACTTCCTATGCCTCCTCCTGTCTTACACAAACTAGAGGTAATACGAGCTGCTTTTGCCTTGCTGTCTGACTTTTGATCTGATAATTTCTTTTTACATTGTTGCACTGTTTTACCAGAACCAATTGAAGAAACATGATCAGCAATTTTGGACCATATGCCCATCTTTTGTTAGTTTTGAAATCCCTGGAAATAAAAAATCAAATATATTCATTTACAAAACATGCACTACCTATTAAATGAAGAAGCATTTAATACTCATATTAACATATTCAACCAGCAAATTAACTTAAATTTTGATACAATGTATTATTATTTTTTAATTGGTTATTTAAACCACTTGTAATAACATTCAATTAAATCATGCTTAGATTTTCTGAATTCAAAAAAAAAAAACAATGTTGAAATAATAATAAAATTAATCAAAATGTACAGCAAAATGTCTGATAAAAGAAGTTAGTTGGTGCAACATTGAAAGCAAGTGTTACTGTTAATTCTAATTCAAAAATTATAAAAATTTTAGTTAAAAATAAGTTTAATGCAGAAATTATATGTTTAAGTTTAAATTTATTAAGTTTGAAATGAAGTAATAGCATTAAAAAATAATACCTTGAGAAAATTTTCCATCTAAAAATTCATTATTCTCATTGTATGCTTGTACCAAAACAAGCAACTGTTCGTGAGTCCAATTTTCAGATCGTTTTTTTAAACCTTTTGACAATTCTGACACTAAAACAATTTCATATTTTTTGAAAATATAAACCAAAATAAAGTGTAGTTTGAATAATAGAAGACTAAAAGAAGATATTTAAATTTTAATCTGAAAATTGACTAACTTGCAAGTTTAACTTAAATTTAACTGAAACAACTGTAGTTATAAACTAAAAGTTGCAAAACTTTAAGTTTTAGTTTTATCTATTGAACATTTATTGAGAGTACTTATATATTTAAAATTTTTGAAGCCGTTAATGATATTACACTACATCCTAAAATCTTAACAACGAAAATAGCTAAAAACTGTTATAACAGTATAATATATTTGTAATAGCAGTTTTTTAGTACCTTTTAAGTACTTTTTAAAAACATAAAAAATTATTAGATTTTAAATAGTATATGATATTATTACTAGTAACAACTTATTAACAAAAAAATTTTTGAAAATTATTTTATTATTATTTAAGAAAACAATTCAAGTATTTTACCTATATTTTATAAATCAATTTCTGTTATTTTAAAACTTTTAACTGCTAATAACTAATTAATTTATGAGAGTTGAGAACTTGATAACGGCTTGTTATTTGATCAGTTTACGCTTCCTTACCTAATAATTTTATTTTTTTGTTACAGAAGTTATGTGAATTCATCTTCAGAAAAATATGTTTTGATAAAGGTAATTACGAAAACTTGGTTCATTAAAAAAAATCAACTCGGTTCTTTTTTTTGCGTAAGTTTTTGCGTAAGTTCAGCGCAACTTATGCGCAACCCTATCTTTACGGAAATGCTCCGAAACATTGGTGAATACCAAATAGTAACATGAACTTACGATTTCCGTAACCTTAGTTGAGCTGCGCAAAAGTTACGAGAGTTTGGTGAATAAGCACTCATAGTCGTAAAAATCATTTTGTAAAATATTATTAGCAGTTTCGAAGACGTTGCAACGCAGCGTTTCAAAATCTTTTGTTTTCTTTTTGTTTTCGTAAGTCATTGTGTAAAGTGCGGTAAATTTAAACAGAAAAACGGAAAAATGAAAAAAAAACACATACTGAAACTTTTTAGTCTTCCTTGTGGTTTTTTTTGTTGTTGTTGTATATTATTATTAAATTCGCGTGTTTATTTTACTCATTGGAAAAACTATTGAGGTATTGAATTTTGAAGTATTGTGGTGATGGCGAAAAGTTATGCTGGTGCATTATCATCTTCTGTCCCATCCAACACTCAAGCCAAAACTCAACTTGGAATTTTCAAATCCAACTCATCCAACGACAACGCAAATGTGTTGGTGTGCAGATATGGCGATTTAAATCTCAGTGTGAACGATTTTTTATTTGCTTTGTCTAGGAAAAATCTTTTATCTAATGTCTGAGGAGTTACAAGGCATTACTCAAATAAACTCTTCGAGTTTGCGGTGATAAACAATTCGGCAGTCGAAGTGTTATTAAAAACCGAAATTGAAATCAAAGGCTGCGCACTTAATTTTCAACAAAAGTTTGTACGTAAGGTGCTCGTCCTCGTGCAAAATATCCCAATTGGTATTTTACAAAATGGGTGTCAAAGTGCTTTCATCTTGCTTGGAAAACAGCTTGCGACAGGCAGAGGTGAATTTGACTCTTTTCACCTGCAAAAGGTTAAAGTACAAGGTGAAGACATTTACACAGGAAACGTTATTATTATAAAAAATTGGAAAAACCCATCTCAAAATCCACTGCCGCGCTACCAAAACGTTGATGGGCTTACCCTCAGATACAAACATGTCGGTCAATCAGAAAGCAATGCTCAAAAAGCTGGCCCAACCATTTCACCCTCTGATACCAAACATGTCGAACCTACAGAGGTCAACAATGAAGAAAAGAAAAGTGATGACAAAGATAGTAAAAATTCCGATGAAAACCTTTGCAGAGTTGACATCAATGTTAATAAAGATCCTCAAAACAATAAAGTTTCTTTGAAAACAAAAAATCTACCGAAGACTGTCCAGTCAACCAGAAAAAGACTTGGACAGTCGGAAGGTGAAACTCCCAAAAAAGTAACGAATACAACAGTTTTGGTAACTGACACAACGCCTTTGGAAACACCAGAAGAGTTGGACATGATGGAAGAATTTGTACGCGAAGAAACAGACCAAAAATTTGATCAGGACGAGGCCGATTTGTTATTCATTGATGAGGATTATGAAAGCCAAACATGTGCGGAAAAGAAATCGTAAGGTTATTTCTCTCTTATTTTTTCGTTTTATCTTACTTTTTTAGCTTTGTTCTCAAATCAGACTATTATTTCGAATTTTTTTTGTTCTAAACTTTTATTTCTTTTTCTTTCTACAAAAATTCTTTTTTTACGTTCTATTTTTAACTTCATTAATTATGCATGTCACGTTTTTAAATAGGCGGTTAACCTGTCGTAATTCGCATTGTTGTAGTTCGCGCTTTTCTGTGGAATGTTATAGTCTAATGCGTCATATTGTTCGTATTACGTCAGTTCAAATGAAAACTCGTGCTATAAGGTTAAGGTTTATTTGTTTGTGTTTTTTATGTCAGGTTGTAAAATTATTATATTCATGTTTAAGGTACACGAGTTTCAAATTAGGAAACCTGATCCCCTTCATCATGGCTATTAATATTTTAACGTGCAACATAAACGGTCTAAACGACCAAGACAAACGCGATAATTTTTTTGGGTTTCTCAAAAAGTCTACCTTCGATCTTATCCTCCTTTAGGAAACAAAATCCGGACCGTCAAACAGTGGAGTGACAAATGGGCTGGCGAATCTATTTGGAACTCTAGTTCGAGTCATAACTGTTGTGGGGTAGCAGTTCTCTAAATCCAATGTTTCTTTAAACGAACTAAAAAGGGACAATAACGGAATATTAAATGTCATGATAAAATTTGACGAACACGAAATACAGGTGCTGAACATTTACGCGCCCAATGTGCCGAGAGAAAGGCACCTCTTTTTAAGCAACCTTGGAGACTTCTCGCAGGACACAGGACTACCCGTCCTGTTGGCCGGGGATTTCAACATGGTCGAAAGCCTGCCTCTTGACACAGAAGGCACAAACAACTTTAAATATCACACCTACGGCATTACGGAACTCGGGGTCTTCCAAGGTAAGTATAACCTAGTTAATGTTTTTCGCTACAAATTTCCGAACAAAAGAGAATTCACATGGCGTTATCAGACGGTTAAATGTAGACTCAACAGAATCTACTGCCCTGAAAAAGTCGCCAAAAAAACAACATACACCAAAATTCTCACCAACCCTTTTTCTGACCACAAGTTCGTGTCAACAACTGTCAATTTTAGTAAAACCAGGAGAAGACCAGAATACTGGAAATTAAATTGCTCTCTTTTGGATATAGAAGTGCATAGGCAAAAAATTGACCTCTTAATTCAAGATTGGCAAACTAAGAAACGGTCCTATACGTCAATTTTAAAATGGTGGGACGACTGCAAACTTTTTGTTAGGACTGAATTACACATATCGATACAGGAAAGTGCGAAAAACAAAAAAAATATCAAAAGGATTGAAAACGAAATCCAACGGGAGCGACAAAACGCTAACCTGAATTTAGATAGCATCAAAAAAAACGTGATGCTCTTTTCTTGCTTCAGTTTGCCGGAGCGTTTATTCGCACGAAGCAAAAACTAATCGAAGAAGGAGAAAAATCTTCAAAATTTTTGTATAATTTGGAAAAAGTTCAACAGCGGAACAAGTCAATTACCGAAATTCGCAAGAATGACGGCACATTGACGAGTGAATCTGGTGAAATACTAAACTCCCTAGTTTCTTACTACAAAAATATTTACACCAAAACTAGTTTATGCAAAGACAGCCTAAATTATGTCTTGTCACACATCATTAAACGTTTAAGTGATGATGAAAATCAATTTTTAAACACCGGTCTAAACGGCGCGGAACTAAAAGAAGCCCTTTTTAAATTTGAAAACGGAAAATCTCCGGGCTAAGACGGACTTCCAGCTGAATTTTATAAAACCTTTTGGCACATTTTAGAAAGAGATTTTGAAGAACTTGCCTACGAAATACTTTTCGTAGAAAAAAACACTAGCCACTCTACGAAAAATTCAATTATTTCACTGATTCCTAAACAAGGAGATCTTACCGAAAGCAAAAACTGGAGACCCATATCCTTAATTGGCGCTGATTACAAAATAATCAAAAAAGCGCTGGCTCTAAGACTTGCAAAAGTAATGGGGAAAATTATAGAACCAAATCAAAATGCGGAATCCCAGGTAAAACAATATTTTCAAATTTACATTTAGTCCGTGATCTTAATGATTACGCGGAATTTCAAAATCTACCTAGTTTCATTTTGTCAATAGATCAAGAAAAGGCGTTTGATAAAGTCGATCGTGCGTTTCTGCTTCAGATTCTCCGAAAATTCAATCTCGGAGAAAATTTTGTATTTTTTGTCAACACCTTATATTCAGAAGTTTCGGCATCTGTTCTGAATTGCGGTTTCCTGTCAGCCTCCTTTCCTACGGAAAGAGGAGTTAGACAGGGTGACCTCCTCTCTCTCTTGCTGTACGTTTTTGTCGCCGAAGCTCTCGCTTTGGTGATTAGAGCAGACAGCAGAATAGAGGGTTTCCCCTTACCAGGTACACCTAAACCCCTCAAAATACAGCAGTACGCTTTTTGCCAGGGACGTAAAATCAGTCCGTTTTTTTTCGAAAAAATAAAACTGTTTGAAAAAGCAAGTGGTTCAGTGATAAACGCCTCAAAAACCAAGGGTCTCGTCCTTGGGGGTTTTGATCCCAAAATGTACTCGGAATTGGACGACATAGAGTGGAACAACAACACCGGTTTCAAAATATTAGGTGTTACTTTTTACACCAGACTGAGCGATACTACCAATTTCAACTGGTTAGTAACTCTAAACAAAATAGAGAAAAAACTCAAGTTTCTGGGACTACGTACTTTTTCACTTAGGGGAAAGACTATGTTGACAAATACATTAGCAATGTCAAAAGTGTGGTTTCTGGCAAACGTGCTGCCCGTTCCCGAATGGGTAATAGAACGTCTGCACAGAGCCATTTTCGAAAATCTGTGGCAAAAGACCAATTATAATCCGGTCAAGAGAGAGACACTTTTCTTACCCGTCAAAAGCGGGGGTCTCGGAATTTTATCACCGAAGGAGCAAGGTCTCGCACTTCTCCTCAAAACACTCTTTCAACTGAAAGAATGCAAAGAGGACGAAGCTCACGATTATTACTACTTTTCAAAGTATTGGTTGGCGAGTTTACTTATAGAATTTACGAACCAAAACCAAAGCTGGAACTTTTTAAAGCAGAGCAAATTTCCAAAACACTAGGACAACAAAACGTCTTAGTGCTACAAAACAACAATCAAAATATTAGGCAAAAAAGGGTCCTTTTTTAACATCCCCCTAAAAACAACTAAAAATTTTTACTTAGAAGCGGCGAAAAACAAAAAGACAGTCGTCAGCCAGTCAGCCAGCAGAACTTTTCTGGAACGGTTCAACAAATACAACAATGCCGTGGACCCAAATTTGGAAAAAAACTTTACCTCCCACGCATGCGGACCGACTCAAAACATCCTCTTTCGTTTTTTACACAACAATTTTGGCTAGCTAGGCCGCAGACGTTACTGTCTGCGGCCTTGCTAGCCAAATAGCAAGGCCGCAGACTTTTTTTTTGCCGTTGAGCAAAGGCCGCAGACGTTACCGTCTGCGGCCTTGCTAGCCAAAAGTACAAGGCAACAGATGGTCAAAAATAACAAATGCAAAACTTGTGGTAAAATTGAGGACAACATCCATATCTTTGCCTACTGTCCTCCTTCAGTTGAAATTTTGGAGTATTTTTAACACGTATATAACTCCTTGACATCCCGACACAGTTTTTCTCCAATAAATTCGATTTTCTTTATTGAGACGGCGAGTTTATCGGAGAAAAACCTCACTTTGCAGCTGCTGTTGACACTCACTCAAACCATCATGATTACAATATGGAACAGTAAATGCCACCACATGTTCAGTAACAAAAAAATTGACCCAATGGCAGTGATCAGGGTAATAATCAGAACTATCAGAAATATTATTACCTAAAAATGTAATTATCATGTCCTTAGTAACACCGCGGACTTTTTCTGTGAATATTTTTGTATTAAAAATGTTTTCTGTCAAGTAGAGAATGGAAGTTTGAAATTAAACATATGAGCTAAAATAAAACAACGGCTCTTTGTATGTTTAGTAAAGACCTCCTTCCCTCTTGCAATTTTTTCTATGTTATACCACAAAATTATTATTATATATGATTAGCAAATCACTGCCAGCCCTTTTTTTATGAAATATAATTTTAACACATAAGTATTTATCTATAGTGTTCTTAACGTAATTTTGGTTTAAAAGTCCTGTAATTCTATTTAATTTTGATATAAACCTTTCTTTTACCTTCTAAATCTTTCTTTAACCTATTTATTAAATTCTCCTTTTTTTTATCCTAATCTAAACTCTCGATTTTTTTCCGCTCAACGGCAAAAAAAAAATAAAAAATACAAAAAAATATAAAACCAAAAAGCACAAAAAAATATAAAATCAAAAACACAAAAAACAAAAATAAAAAAATACAAAAATTATATAATAAAATATACAAAACAGAAAATGTATATATTTACGAACACTTGTAAAACCATATATTGTAAAAAATACAAAACCTTAGTTAATGTTATTATAAAAATTGTAAATATTTATTATTTTGTAAAAAAAGAAAAAAAAAAAAAAAAATTTAAACGTGCTAGCATAATAAAAAATGTATAGAACTGTTTCACATATCTCGACTTAATTAAAATAAAATTTTTTACGAAAATCTCTGACGAATACTTTATTATATTTGATAATAGCAAATTTACTTTCTTTTCGAAATCTTTTGACATCTTCCCAAAGCTTTTTTCTTATTTCCATCGTTTCGTTCGCATAGTCTTCATTAATGAATATTTTGAGTTTTTTTGGTAGATTTAAGATTTTATTTTTATTTTGAAAGTCTAGTAGTTTAATAATTATAATTCTTGGAGATTTATTTTCATTAGTTTTCCCAATGCAGTGAGCTCTTTCAATGATTACGTCTTCAGAAATTCCCAGTTTGTTTCTAAATAGATCTTTAACTTTCTTTGCACAGTCATTCCAAGATTCCATGGGCAACTCAGTGCAAACACCTCCAACGGTTTATGAGACGTCCAATGGCTCGTTCCACATCACTACGTACCTGGCGGTGAACTTTATTAAAGTATATTTCTTCTGGTGTAGTTGGCTGATTAAACGGTGTAATCAGGACTGGTGACAACCCATATCCTGAGTCCGCAAAAAGGTAGCCTGCACATGGATCATATTCTAACGTCTGTTTTAATGCAGAATTAAAAAAAACAAAGGCGTCATGGCACGCAGGGGCGTCGCCTTGGAGGGGGTAGGGGAGGGAGTCTCCCCTGCCAGAATCTAGAAAAGAGAAAAGTTGGGAATTTCTTTTCCACGAGTTGGGACAGTTGGGAAATCGGTGATAAAATCAAAAAATATTTTCCAGTTAAATAAAATTAAAATGTTTGCGAAAATCCATCAAAGATCTAATTTTTTTTTGACTTGGACAAATAAACTTTACGTTTATTAAACGGCTTAAGGCTGTTTTCCACAAGACGAAATAAATTGCGAAGTCGTAACGGAACGCCCTTTTGATTTCCACGTTGTTGTTTATTTTCGCGCAACTTTTTTTTGTTATCAACAATAAAAATGGCAGCTGCAAGTTTATGCAATAAAAATACCAGCTGGAATTTTATGTTTGACTAAAAGCAGTTATTCAGTTTTTTCATACTTTCTACTTTGAAACGTGAATATTTATTTCCATGAATTGATTTTAACATTTCTGTCTTTGTATAAAAGATATGATAGCATTTAAAATGATATGATTCATTTTTTAATACAATAATTATATATAAAGCTTTTTATCAGAAAGTATAAAATATAAATGCTAAACTCTGATATGAACGTTTTGCGCCTGTTATTACTTCCAATTATCAGTATACTAAAGTAGGATCAGAATTAGGTTTGTAGGAGTAATAGGCCTAACTAGAATATATAATAGGATTATTAGTCTTATTCTATTATTTTAAGACTCTTATATCTTACCACATTTATTAAGAGTGATAACTTTTATAAACATTGAATCATTTAAAAATTACGGTAAATTATCTGCGTTTGTTTTCGAGCACTAAATATGAATAGCAAAAGATATAAATTACAATGTTGCGTATGCAAAGAAGTATTTAATAACGACTATAAAACCAGTCATGAAAGATCCGTTCATGGTGGTAGAAAGGTTTGTGTACAAATAGTGGGAGCCCCAGAGAATCCTTTTGTAGCCTCCTTAGCTTCAAAAAAACGAAAAATGGAACCTCAGAATGCTGGTATTGATGTCGAAGTGGATGATGAAATACAAAGTAGTGAACATACAAAGTTAGACTTGATAATAACTGAAACATCGACTTTAACATGTGGTATATCCATAGAAAAAGAAACAACATCTTTTAATAAAAAATTTGAAGAGGACGCAAGTTCAAAAATTCAAGATAACGATGCAAAAGGGAAAAACCCGGGTTATGCTGTAGTCCAGAAACAAGCAGAGAAATTTACAGAATTAAATTCTAAATCAGATCATTTAACCCAGTTTCATGACCGAGATAAAAAGGATGACACGAATATTATTAACTTGGATATTACTGAAGTAAGCAGTGAAACAACAAATTGGACTTCGATCATGGGGAATTTGGGTGTTTTAATAGATAATCTTAAAGATTGTAATGACATTTATAAAAAATATTGTAAAGAATTAGTAAATGAAAAATTCGCTGCAATTGAAATTGTGAATGCAACAAGTTCTGTGGTGGAAATGTCAAAAAATGTTTTGAAAATGGGAAACACTTTTATAAAAAAACTCGATACCAAAGCTCAAAATATTATAATTGACAAATCAGATTCATCAGCATTGATAAGTCATGACCCAGGTTTACGTCCTTATACAATTACGGATAATCAAAAACTGTATTTAATCCAGTTAGGGCCACACCAACCAAAACTTGCTAGTTTCCCAAGTGACGGTAAAAATAGATTTAATCCCCAGTGGTACAAAGAGTTTGAACATTTAGAATACAGCACCCAGAAGGATGCCACATTTTGTTTTGTCTGCCGCTTTTTTCCCAAGGGTGTTGGAAAGAAGGGAAAAACTGAAGATGCTTGGATAAATGTTGGGGTGAGATCTTGGTCTAAGATGAAAAGCTATGGGAAAGACAAACTTGGAAAGCTTCAGGCGCATTTTACCTCTCAAGCACATAAAGTTGCATTAAGTGAATATTGTCACTTTCTTATGAAAAAAGGGCATATAGATCACTTTATTAATAAATCCAATAGAATTTCTCTAATAGAAGAGCAAAAAATAGAGGTGCAGAATAGAAAAACTGTCGAAATTCTTATCGATACATGCAAGACTTTGGGAAGCCAAGGGCTAGCGTTTAGAGAATCGGACAGTGCTAATCAAGGTAACTTTGTTGCGGTTGTTAATCTTATCTCTCGCCACAATCCCACACTAAAAGCCTGGATTGAAGATAGAGCCTTTCGTCCATATAGAGTTACATACACGAGTCCATCGTCTCAAAATGAAATGATTAGTTCAATTGCAACTGAATTAAAGAGTAAGATCATTGATGAAATTAACAGCTCCAATTTTTTTTCCGTGATGGCCGACACTACTCCCGATATGTCACATAAGGACATAATGAGTATAGTTGTGAGAACAGCCAGTGAAAACGGTGAGATTCGGGAAAGGCTTTTGAAATCCGTTGAATGCACTGATAAGACTGGAAAAGGGATGGCTGAGCTAATTTTATCTTCTTTACATAAAGAAGGCATTGACACATCAAAGATGGCTTTTCAGTCTTATGACTACGCGAGTTCAATGTCTGGACAATTTGAAGGAGTACAAAAGTATATAACAGAAGAAGTAGGCCATAATGTACCTTACATACCTTGTCAAGACCACAGAACAAACACTGCTCTTGAACATGCCTGCAATGATAATGCTTTAATACGAGAATTGTTTAATGTCCTCGAGCAGTTGCATGTTTTCTTCACATCAAGCACAAAAAGATTTAGTCATTTAAAAGAAAAACTTGAAGACATTGATATTGCAATACAGCTTGTAAACCTGTCTAGAACAAGATGAACCGCACGAGCAAAATCTGTTAAGGCTTTAAATCAGTGTTTGGAGAAGGTTATTGATCTTCTTCAGAGCATCTCAAATAATAAGATTTTTGATACTAACACGAGAACTAAGGCAATGGGACTTTTGAAAAAAGTAACAACTTTTGATTTTATTATAACTCTTTTCTTCATGAAGAATATCATTGAGAAGATAAAAATATTAACTGAAATCTTAGAAAGTCCAAACTTCAATGTCATTGACAGTATTAATGTAATTGAAAGTACTGCCAAGAACATACAAAATATCAGTAACGATACAGATGCTATGAACAATTTGATTGAAAGTGCAGTAATATTTCCTTGGAAATTACACATTGATGCAGAAAACGATTACGAACGACACCATAAATTAGTAGCAATGGAGATGAAAGCTTTTTACCGGAAAGAATTCAAAGAGGTCATTGACTCTCTACCCATAGGTTTAACCGAAAACTCGGCAACATTAAAGGAAATATTTGCCCCTATCACCAAAACTTTCAGTTTTCCGTTAAATAAGGATAATTTGAGTATTGAAAACTTAACAAAAGCAAGCAAACTTTTTTCTCCTGGATACAAGGATCATATTCCAGACGTTCATGTGCTGAAAGGCCAGATGGAAATTTTGATAGATATCTGTTTAGAAGAAGGTGATGGAGATTTTAACTCATCAAGAACACCAGCCAAGACGCTGCAAGACATTTTGTACCGTGTTGTGAAGTTAAAGGATATACTGAAACAAGCCCATAAACTATGCATTTTTGTAATCACAGCTGCTTATGGTGTAGCATCAAATGAGCGTTCTTTCAGTCAACTCAAGATTGTAAAATCACATCTGAGAACAACAAAGAGTGATGAGAGATTGGATAGTCTCATGCTACGGAAGTGCGAAAAAGAACTTTGTAAAGGAGTTAACCCCGAACATCTTGTTAAACGATGGGTTCAGTCGAAGAAACGTCATATTAAATTCAAACAGTAGACAAAAAATGATAGGCTGATGATAAAATATTGTGCGTATAAGTTTTGTAATAAAATAATATTTTTCATATTCCTTTGTACTAACTCATTTCCGTTAAATTTTAAACTGCTGTATATGCTGCCAGAATGGTTTGTAAAGTTTATTGAATTTGTAAATTGTAATATTTTTTGGACTAATACAATTTCACTATGAATGGGTAAAACTTTTAGACGTTTTTTGAATTAAATACTTTGTATATATGTAAAGGAAGCTATGTTTTGTTAATAGAAGTTAATAAATACTGATAATTGGCAATTCATGAGAGTGAGTGCAGTGTAGTATAACAATCAGTAGATTTTGTAAATAGGACAGAAATTGACTTCTTGAATTATAAAAAACAGTTGTGAGAACTATGTTAAGCAGTTGGGAAAAACAAGGTTACTTCCCCTCCCCCCTCCCCTGGAATTTTCTCACGCAACGCCCCTGATGGCACGATCCAGGATACTTTGCAACAACATCTCTAAACTTTCCATCAGCATCAATGGCAACTTGACAGTTTAAAGCAGGATATCCTTTTCTAAAAAAATACAAGTTAAAAATCTTCAAAATGTTAAAATGTTTAAAAATCAGAGAGAGCAGCAAAGACCTTTTTGGGAAAAATTTACATCATGTTAGAACAACTGTTCACCTTGGCCAAACAAAATTGTTTTTTTACATGACCTTCTATTATAAACTATATGACCTTATACTATATTGTTTTAAGTTTAGCACTTACGTTAAATAACTTGATGTTTTTAAACTTTGAAGAACTATGATGTGCTATATAAAATATTAAAAACAACTTCAATTTTTGTAATAAACATGTTTCACTTTGTGAAATTGAAGTATTTTCTCTTTGTAAATTAAATATTTTTCTTACATATTATTAACAACATGAAGCGTTTTATAATAACTTAATAATGTGAAATAAAATACAGCTTAAAAAAGCATTAGCATCTAAAAAAAAGGAAATAGTAAATAATTTTTTTATAAATAATAGCAGAACAGAAATATTTTTTTGAAGCTTGTATGCATTATATGCAAAGATACATAGACAGAATAAATTTGTGAAACAAAAGCTATTTTTAATATCTCATGTTAACTATGCCTGTGTAAATAGGCCAAGCAGTGCACACTTTAAACTTTTGACTAATGACTTAAAGCAATATAATCAAAATGATCAGGTATCAAATTAAAATGATCAGGTATCAAATCAAAATGATCAAGTATCAAAATAAAAAGATGTGTTAACCTGCAAATGTATGCTGGCTCATCAGCCCCAGTAACTCCTTTGATTTGTATCATTGTACCATCTATTATTCCAAGAAGACCTTTAACTCCAAATGATTGAAAGTACTTTCTCTTTGTTTCAGTCATCTCCTCTGGACTATGATACCGTCTGACAAGGTAATGATAGTGCTGAATAAAGTATTTGCTAAACTGATATAGTATGCGACTACAGCTTGACTGGCTTACATGAGAGGTGTCACCTAAATTTACATGAAACAACATGTAAACGAAATATACGTATTGACCTTTATATTTAATCCAACAAAAGCAAATTAGTTAAAAAAGAGAAAAGTGAACTTTGACAAGGTTAAACTCCAAATAATTGGAAAAATCAGTCACCTTACCAAAAGTCTGCAAACTATAAAATCACATTATAGGAACAGTAGAAGGGTGCAGTGTAAAAATTAATCTTATAACACAATCTATTATGCTAAGTTAAAAAAAAATTAGGGTTTGTTTGATTTTTGCTATATAATAACGAAGCATCATATTTAAATATAAAGAAAAAAGATATTTAATTTTACTTCATAACAATTGATAAACTGAAAAAAGAATAAAGTTATTTTTAAATAAGCGAACATGATTAGTCTATAAACAGGGTTGCCACTCCAATTTTAAAAGTTTTTCTCTTAGTTTTCCATGAGTAAAGAACATTTTCCCCCAAGTTTAACTTTTGAAACTCCCTGAACTTCTCCATATTCTTTCCAGGTTATCTTGAAGATTTTGTTTATGCAAATTAAAACATTATTTATACTAACAAGCTAAAAGTTTTGCAATAACATTTATATCTTGCAAATTCATTGCTATCTTTATTAACAAGCCATTCTTTAAAAAAAACTTAAACTATGGAACAAAAATGGAAAAAGCATATTTTCCGTAAACAGAGTTTTTGAGGTTTTCCCTGGGATTTTTGCTACCTCAAGGTTTGATATGTATTGCAGGGTTTAAAAACCCTGTATAAAGCACCGCCTTTAAGCTCCATTTGTAACAACCCATTAATAACAGGCATGTTTAACAATAAAAAATAATAAGATTGTAGCTAATCTTTTTTTGAATTGACTAATAATACTTACCAATTACTGCTTGAAAACTCCCAGTTGACAAAAACCTTAGCGCTATTAGTACTTTTGCTTCTAAAGATATTGGGTTGCTTCTCAATGTGATTGGTGACAAATCATTGTGTAAAGTGTTGACAGTATCTCTTATATTATTTTTTGGTAAACGAAATTTTTGAAAACATTCCACATCAGAGTAATCGCTTAAAGCAATACGTTAAGTCTCACGCCAAATATGATCTTGACCATGTGCAGTTACAATAATTGGAATATCCATTTTGACTAAATTATTTATAAAGCTTTTAAAACAAAGATATGAACTATGATCAAAACACCAAATAAGACACATACCTTTTTAAAAAAAAGTTGTGAAGAACAACATATATTTAACAATAATAACATTACGTCTTTAAAAGATGTTATATTGTTGTACAGAGACTGGTGCAGTTATGTTTACAAACAGGGACTTGTATAATACTAATCCCCACATAATATATATATAAATATATATATATATATATATATATATATATATATATATATATATATATATATATATATACATATATATATATATATATATATATATATATATATATATATATATATATATATATATATATATATATATATATATATATATAGATTATAAAGATGTTATATTATGTGATATTAATAATATGACAATATATCATGTCATATAAGATGCTATATCATTATATATGTCGTGAATAACGTTTTCAAGATGCAATTAGCGTGTGTGTAGGTGTTAAATTATGTAAAGTGTTAAATGTGTGTGGGTGTTAATGTACATAGTTGTTAAGCATGTAGTGTCTTGATGAATTCAATGTGTTAAAATGACGTGGTTGTAAAACTGTACAAAAGGCAAGTGTAGATTGTAAATTGTATGATTAACAGTCATATTGAAAAAATATTATCAAGTTCATAAAAAAAACAGTGACTGCTTAGTGTCTCAGGGAAAGTCTGAATAGTTTTCCACAATATAAGATATATTAAGCCTAACATATATAATAATACAACATCTTAATAAGATGCTATGTCATTATGATGCAGTTATTTTTTGTTAATATCTGTTATTATTGTTAACCCTTGCTATTATATATATAATTTACATATGTCAAGAGCCCTTATAACATATCAGTCTGACAATAGAACTTCATATGTATCATAAAAATACAACGCTGTTCTTATTATTTATTGATTTTTAAGCTACGCCAAAGTTAAGGCAGGTCATAGCAAGCGTAACTTTTCTTGCGTAAATTGAGCTGAGCAAGTTTCTAAAAAGTTTGGTGAATACCATTTGAGTTTGATGAATACCGATAGTTAAGGTTGAACTTACACAAAAACTAACGAAAGTTTTTTTTTAGCGCAGCTGCGCAAGTTTGGTGAATACAACTTTTACAGTTTTGAACTTACGCCAAACTTACGCAAAAAAAAAAGTTTGGTGAATAAGCTCTCTGATGTAAAATTATTCACAGAAATAATTTTGATTCGAATTACTTTGAAATAGAAACCTTTAAAATTGAACTTGAAAGTTTAAAAAATAATTTTACTGCAATACACATAAATATAAAAAGTATAAATAAAAATTTTGATAAACTAAAACACTTTCTAATAGATTGCAATTACTCATTTAGTATGGTTTGCATAACTGAAACGTGGTGTTCTGATGAATCATTTCAAACAAACACAAATTTTCAAATTCCAAATTATAAACCAATATCTTTTAAAAGAAAAACAAACAAAAGGGGAGGAGGGATCGCAACGTATATCCGAGATAATCATGTGTTTAAAGTAAGACAAGACCTCTCCATCTCTGACACTTATAGCGAAGTCTTTACTATTGAGATAACGGATAATAAATAAAAAAATATTATAATTTAATATATTATAATTTCCACTTGCAATACACCTCCAGAAGGTGATATAACTATATTTTCAAATTTTTCAAATGAAATCTTTCTTAAAATAAATGACAAGGGAAAAAACATTTTCTTTATAGGGAATTTAAATATTAACATTGTAAACTACAAAGAAAAATGCGGTTACTAAACTCTTTTTTGATAATCTGTTTCATTTATGTATCCTTTTAATCATCAACAAACCTACTCGGATAACCCCAACCTCCGTCTTTGCTATAGACAATATATTAACAAATACATTTCTAGAAACCTCTTTAAAAGCAGGAATTATCAAAACCGATTTATCAGACCATTTTCCCATTTATTTTTGATTGTCTCAAGATTTAAGAACCTATCTATAAACTAAAATCTATAAAAGAAAAATCAAACATTTCTCTATTAAAAATTTTAAAAACTCGCTTTTGGTAGTAAATTGGGATGAAGTGTATCAAGAATGTAACCTTGGACACACAAATTCCGCATACAATTTATTTATAAATATTTTTCTAGAAATAAAGCTAAAGTATTTAAACTGCCCATGGATAACTAACGGGATTAGAAAATCATCAAAAACAAAGCAAAAACTCCATATCAAGTATTTAAAAAACAGAAACGAAACTAACTTAACTACATACAAGGAATACAAAAATCTATTTGAAAAATTTAGAAAGAATTCACAAAAAGTATACTATTCAAAACAACTATAAAAAAGCAAAAGTGATATTAAAAAATCCTGGAACATATTGAAATAAATAATACGTAAAAACTATACTAAATCAAATAATTTACCCGATAAAATTATCTTTAACGAAACTGAATAAATCGACAAAACTTCTATTGCTGAAAACTTCAATAGCTTCTTTGCAAACATAGGCTAGGGCCTAATATGGCTTCAAAAATTCAATGTCCTGATATCTCCTTCAAAACCTATATCACAAACCAACATTTCTGTTTAAATATTTTCTCTGGACTAAACCATGAAGAACTAGAAATTGCAAAAAACTTGCTTAAGACGAATAAGGCCCCTGGGATAGACGACATTTGTAGCTATATTGTTGTAAATTTGTTTCCGGAGATAAAACAACCAATCTATGAAATATTTAAACATTCAATTATTACAGGATCCGTACCGAATAAATTAAAAATAGCTATGGTAATACCAATATTAAAAAACGGTGATGCATTTACACTAAATAACTACAGACCTATCTCAGTGCTTCCTGTATTCGCAAAACTTTTGGGGAGAGTAATATATAATAAACTGTATAAATATCTAACAAATAACAAAATCCTAAATCAAAAACAGTTTGGCTTCCAAAAGCAGCATTCAACGAAACACGCAATTCTTGATCTTATAAATAATATAAATGACTCCTTTAAAAACAAAAAATACGTCCTTGGAGTCTTTGTTGATTTATCTAAGGCATTTGACGCGGTAGATCACGCCATCTTATTTAGGAAAATAGAAAAATATGGGATAAAAGGTGTTGCACTAAACTGGTTCAATAATTTTTTACTAGGCAGAAAACAATGCGTTATTGCTCATGGAAAAAAATTTTCAAAATTACTCAAAATAAAATGCGGTGTCCCCAAAGGTTCCATTCTTGCACCTCTTTTGTTTTTAATATACATAAACGATATTCCTAAAGCCTCAAGTAAATTGGATTTCATAATGTTCGCGGACGACACCAATTTATTTTATGCATCCTCATCAATTACAGAACTTTATGAAACTACAAATACTGAACTTGAAAAAATAAACAGTTGGTTAAAATCTAACAAATTATCGCTAAACACAGAAAAAACCAAATACATTCTTTTTTATTCTAACCTTAAAAAAATACCACCCGATTTACCTTCGCTAAATATAGATACTAAAGAAATAGATAGAACCCAAGCAACTAAATTTCTAGGGATACTTATTGATGAGAACATCTTATGGAAATCACATATAGACATTCATAAGCGAGAGGTTCCGAGTTCGACTCCCACCACGTCCCTGGTAGTACTGCGCTCAACTTGTTTCTCCGCGCAGCGGCCTTGTTTGTCAAGGTTCGTGTTTCGGAGTTATAGAGTTGGGAGAGGGTTATAACCACAAGTAGCTTCCTCATCTGTAGTGGCCTTCTTGGCCATGGGGAGGTGAATTACAAAATATATATATATATATATATATATATTAAATACCAAAATATCAAAAAGTATTGGTATCCTCTACAAAGCTAGTTCTATACTGTCTCCTAATAATTTAAAGTTTCTATACTTCTCGTTTATACAAAGCTACTACATATACGCTTATGTTGCATGGGCGAGTACTCATAGATCCAAACTAACCACACTATATCGAAAACAGAAACATGCTGCAAGAATAGTATTTAATACTGATAGACTGTCGCATGATGAGCCACTTTTAAAAAATTTGAAAGCAATAAATGTATATCAAATCAATATATTCCAAAACTTGTTATTTATGCTCAAATATAAACTTGGACTTGTTTCTTCTTACTTTTTAAAGAATTTTTTCCAAAATAGCAAAAATAGATACCATACCAGAGGAACGGGAAACTTCAACAAACCTTTTAGAAAAACTAATCTCTCGCACTTTTCCATTTCGTACCGTGGTCCTTATCTATATAACAAATTAATATCAAAAAATACTCGGCTGGAAAAACCAAATAACTTAAATACTCTGAAAACATTATTAAAAGATCTCATTTTAAACACTAACAACTTTATGAATTTTTATTAACCCCAAAACATTTAAAACTATGTATAAAACTAACTTTGTTCCGAAACCAATGTAAACTCTACTAACTCAAAAAAAGTCTAAATAACTCAAAAACAACAGCAATAACAAAAATACAAAAACAAATTAATAGGCTTATTTATCAACACTTGAACGACTATATATTACCTATTTAGCAAATCGTACACCTACTTATATTTATGTGTATTGAAATAAAATTAAAAAATGTGACACCCTTTATGTGTATTGAAATAAAATTAAAAAATGTGACACCCTGCACCCCCTCCTCCCGAAGGGAGGGGGTGCAGGCTGTCACACCCTCCAAAGCTGTTATTTGTGCATGTCAGTTTTGAGTTGGCATTGATGCCAACTCAAAACTGACATGCACAAATACATTTAGTATTTGAGTTGGCATTGATGCCAACTTGTACATTTAGTTTTGAGTTTTGTTAAATATTTAAAAAAAAAAAAATGTAAATTTTATATTAATATATTATATACTTTTCATATTTACGACTTTCGGGAATGAAATAGGGTACCGTATTGGTGACGTTAAAAAAATTACTTTTTAGGCATATCAATCCCTTAAGGAACTGCGGTCTTTAAAACCACCACGAAGTTGCATTTGATGTTTTGTTTTCTTGAGTTTTAAAATATTTAAATTTCTGTTATACGATTTCATGAATGAGTAATATAGGGGCAATACGTAAAAGATTTAAAGTTGAATGTCTAAAATGTTTCAGTATATTTAATAACGATTTAAAAAAACAACACCAAGCAAAAGTACATCATGGGATATCAGAAAATATAAAACACGTTGGTGCTCCCGAAAATCCTTTTCAAAGTGCAGTTAAAACTTCCAAAGTCGCAGGGAAACGAGAATCGGTATGTACCTGGTTTAATGTAATATTAAGTTCAACGATAGTTATGCTTATAAAGTTCTAGAATAATTTAAAACGTCTGAGTTTTAATTTAGGTTAAAAGGTAACATTTAAGAAATCAATGTATTTTTTAACAAATCAATTAATCCTTTATGCATTCTTTAACAAATCAATCAATCCATTATGTATTTTTTAAGAAATCAATCTATTATGTATTTTTTAACAAATCCCTTAGGTATTCTGAATAGAGATCACTTATTCAAGGATAAATATGTAAAATCGTTTTTAAAAAATTAAAAGCATTTATTTTATAACTTCTTTTGGATTAATTTAATTGAACTTATTAAGCATTTTTAATTAAAGTTCTTTCCTTATAACTTGTCATTTATTATTTTTTAAATTAAAGATATAAGTTACTTGTTGAATTAGAATTGAAATATTTGGTATAAAATGATATAATTTAATAAAATTTAGAACCATAAAACATGTCGTTCTCAAATGTTAGAGGAGGATTTATTTCAAGAGAATTCAATTTAATTGTCTCCAATAGATGAACCTTACATACAAAATGATGAAGTCAATTGGTTATCGTGTGCTGGTCAGTTAGAAAACATTGTCACAGACTTAAACGAGTGTGGTACCACTTTGTCTAAATTAAAATCTGAGACATTTCTAAATCCTGTGATATTCTTATTGGAAAGCATTCAGGTCATTAGTAGAATAAAATCAAGTTCTAAAGAATTCTTAAAAAATGCAAATATTTTATCGGAACAAATCTCTAAATCACCTGAAAGTTCCAAACCAATTAACAATATTATTGATAAGATAATTAATAATGATCCAGGCAGTCGTGATTTGGTTGCTTCAGCATCTCAGCGTCAATACCTTATTGCTTTAGGGCCACATCAGCCAAAATTAACTAAGTATCCAGTTAATACTACAGTTAACAATATTAAACAGCATAATTTTAATCCTAAATGGTACAATGAATATCCATTATTACAATATAGTATTGTGACAGATTCTGCATACTGTTTTGTATGTACTTTATTTTCAAATGGTTCAGGAAGATCTTATCAAGATTCAACATAGGTAAAACCTGGTGTTCGTCAATGGCATAAAATGAAAAGCTGTGGAGTTAAAAAATTAGGTAAATTACAGCAACATTTTTCTTGTTTTTCTCATAAAGCAGCGTTACATGATTATTATCAATTTATGACAACTGAAAATCATATTGATATAATTTTAAACATATCAAATAGAAAAGAAGCAATTAAGTTAGAACAAGAAAAAGATTTCAATAAACAAATTGTAGTTATATTATTTGATATTGCTAGAACATTATCACAACAAGGATTTGCATTTCGAGGTGATGGTGACGAAAGTGGAGGAAATTTTATGCAATTTGTTTAATTACTTTCTAGGCATAATCGCTTAATGAAACGCTGGATGGAGATCACATTAAGTTTACGATCACATTAAGTTTCTTACTTAGGTCCACGATCTTAAAATGAATTTATTGAACTACTAGCTAAAGAAACACGTAACATAATAATAAAAGAGATACATGAAGCAAACATTTATTCAGTATCTGCTGATACTACACCAGATATATCACATCAGGATCGTTTATCAGTATGTGTCCGATATGTTAATAGTCAAGGCAAATCTGTTGAGCGACTTTTGGAAATTGAAAAAGGAAACGATAAAACTGGTTTGGGTTTGGCATCACAAATAGTCAACATTTTAGAAAGTAATTTATTAAATCCGGAGTTAATACCCTTTCAATCCTATGATTTTGCAAGTAATATGTCAGGGAAATTCAATGGAACCCATGTTAAACTTTCTGAACTTGTTGGTTACAAAATTATATTTATACCATGCCAAGCCCATCGGTTGAACACGTTTTTAGAACATAGTTGTGATGCTAATAGTATAATTGAAAGTACTATTGATATATTAGAAAATCTCTATGTCTTTTTTTCCTCAAGTAATAAAAGATATGGTTTGCTTTATGAGAAAATTTCTAAAATTGAAAATGCGTTACAATTAAGAAACTTGTCATAGCTGGTGGACAGCTCGTGCTGAAAGTGTTAAAGCTGTATGGAATTCATTAGAAGCTGTGGTTGAAGGCCTTCATGAAATTCCATTATTAAACGAATGTTTTGATAAAGGAACAAAGCACTTGCTCTTCGAAAACAAATACTTTCTATTGATTTTATTGTTTCTATATCTTTCATGAAGAACATTATGTACAAACTAAAGTATCTTACTGAATTTCTTGAGGCAAAAAATTTATCTATAATTGATGCAATAACTTTAATTGACAGCACAATGAAAATTTTAGCATCAATCGACTCTGATGATTATGCAATGAACAATTTTATCAATAGTGCTAAAGAGTTTTTTTCGAAACCATCATCGTAGAAGATTAGCTACTAAACGATTTGATTGTAATTTTACAACACAAACAGAATTTACAATGAATTTATTTTACAGAAAAGAGTTTAGTAGTTCTTGATACCATTTTAAAACTAACAAATAAAAATTTAAAAACATGTATTTCTTCTATTGAACCATTATATCTGTTGTTTTCTCAACCATTTAATAAACTTAATATTTCATTGGGTAATGTACAAAAATCTATTTCAATACTTCCACCAGCCAGTCAAGGTGCAAATCTTCAAGATTATGACTTAGTTCAAACAGAACTAGAAATATTATTTAATACGTTAAAAGAAGACGAAACATCATTTAATTCCTTAATGGAAAAATCAGAAGAAGTAAAGCATATTTTGCGATGTGCTGATCAAATTTGTCGTTTAGCCTTGACTTCTCCAGTTACTGTTGCAACAAATGAAAGAACATTCAGTAAACTAAAATTGATAAAAACACATCTTAGATCAACAATAGCTGACGAGAGATTGAATTCTTTAATGTTATTGGGTGTAGAAAAAGATATTGTTGACCAGTTGAATATAAATAAAATAGCACATCAATGGTCAATTTTAAAAAACCGGCGTATAAAAATTTAACAAGTTTATACTATTTATTATAAAATTTTATTGCTAACGTTAAGAAATATTGTTTAGATATTATATAATTTTAATAATCTTCTTTTAATAAATAGTATTACAGTATTAAAACTGTATTTTGATATCGTAATATACGCCCATTTCATAAATGATAGTTATTACTCCAATGCCAGAATATTTTTTCCGTGGTCGAAAGTCCCAAAAAAGTGAATTCTTCAAACATTTTCTTTCTTTTATTATTAAAACATAAGTACTTTACTCTACTTAAAAATATATGGCATTGTATATTTATAATTTTTTGACCAACAAGTTTAGAAATTTAACATGGGTTCCATTAAATATCCCTGAAACTACTTTCAAAATCATAGCTTGCCTAAGGCAAGCTCGCTATAACCATTCATAATGGTTTTAAAAATGTCAAATTTTCGCTTATTTTATTTAAAAACTTATCCTCAATCTACGTAACTGTATAATGCATTGTACAGTTACGTAGATTTTAACAATAAGTTTTTTTTTAAAATAAGCGAAAATTTGTCATTTTTAAAACCATTGTGAACCGTTGATGAATAGTTTTGAGTGCTGTGTTAATGTACAGTGTACATTAACACAACACTAAAAGCATCGAATTGATGCATGTAATGGCGATAACCCAAGCTCTAAACTTTGCGAATCCGTTGGACGGATCAGAGCTTTATCTTAGATGTTCAATGATCTAGGAGTACAGAACTTAGAGGGTCAGAGACCCTTTACTAAAATTGTTTTACTAAAATTGACAGTTGTTGACACGAACTCGTGGTCAGAAAAAGGGTTGGTGAGAATTTTGGTGTATGTTGTTTTTTTGGCGACTTTTTCAGGGCAGTAGATTCTGTTGAGTCTACATTTAACCGTCTGATTGCGCCATGTGAATTCTCTTTTGTTGAGAAATTTGTAGCGAAAAACATCAACTAGGTTATACCTACCTTGGAAGACCCCGAGTTCAGTAATGCCGTAGGTGTGATATTTAAAGTTGTTTGTGCCTTCTGTGTCAAGAGGCAGGCTTTCGACTATGTTGAAATCCCCGGCCAACAGGACGGGTAGTCCTGTGTTCTGCGAGATGCCTCCAAGGCCGCCGAAAAAAAGACGCCTTTCTCTCGGCACATTAGGAGCATAAATATTCTGCACCTGCATTTCGTGTTCGTCAATTTTTATCATGACATTTAATATTCCGTTATTGTCCCTTTTTAGTTCGTTTAAAGAAACATTGGATTTAGAGCCAACTGCTACCCCACAACAGTTATGACTCGGACGAGAGTTCCAAATAGACTCGCCAGTCCATTCATCACTCCACTGTTTAACAGTGGACGGTCCGGATTTTGTCTCCTGAAGGAGGATAATATCGAAGGTGGATTTTTTGAGAAACCCAAAAAAATTATCGCGTTTGTCTTGGTCGTTCAGACCGTTTATGTAGCACGTTAAAATATTAATAGCTATGATGAAGAGGATCAGGTTTCCTAATTTAATAAACTCGTGTACTTTAAACATGAATATAATAATTTTACAACCTGACATAAAAAACACTAACATAAAAACCTTAACCTTATAGCACGAGTTTTCTTTTGAACTGACGTAATACGAACAATAGGACGCACTAGACCATAACATTCCACAAAAAGGCGCGAACTACAACAATGCGAATTACGACAGCTTATGCGCTTATTCAAAAATGTGACGCGCATAATTAATGAAAAACGTGTAATAGAATAAAAAAGATCGAAAAATAGAAACTTCTAGCGAGAAGATAAAATTAGAGTTTAAGAAAAGAGTTCGAAAACAAAGTAAAGTGAAAAGAAAAAAATAATAAGAAGAAATACTCTTACGACTTCGTTTCCGCACGTTTTAATAAGTCGTACTTTTCGTATTCAAAATTCAGTTCCTTATTTTGTTCAGTTGAGTCTCCTGACAGATATTAGCTTTCCATTTCGACATCGTAAAGTTTTTCCGCTTGATTTGGAATTCCTTGTTTTGAAGGTGTTCCACCCTCTCCTAAATCGTTTTGACTCTTCCTTTTGGGTTTTGTTACTTCTTTTGAGTCACAAACAATCTGTGTTATTTCTTCGTTTTGACTCGTTTTCTCTTCTTTTTTAAAATCAAATACCTCTGGTTTTTTTTGATTTGGTTCTTTAAGTGAAACCTTAACAGATCGACTTTCATCTGTTTCTTTTACGCTTTTTAAGATCTCTGAATTTTTAATTGTAATAGCTTCAGCAACATTCGATTTTTCTGATACAGTTGTTTTAATTTCGGGTTGGCCGTTGTGTTTATATCTAAGTGTGAGGCCATCTACATTTTCAAAACGTGGTAATGGGTTGATAAATGGGTTCGCCCAATTTTTGATTAAAATTACAATGTTCCCTGTGAAGATTTCTTCACCGTGAACTTTCACACTTTGGCAATAAAAGGAATCATACTGTCCGCGTCCTTGAGCTAAATGATTCCCAAGTTTGTTGATAGCTTTACACCCATTTCGAAGGAAACCAATGGGTATATTCTGAAACAACACGTGGACTTTTCTGACATATTTCTGTTCAATTTTCAAAACACACCCTTTTATCACGATCTCAGTTTTAAGGAAAGAAGGAATTAATGTAATACTGTGAATAGCGAACTCGAACAATTTGTGGGCATAATGTCTGGTGACACCCCATACATTTGATAGCAAATCTTTTTAGATAATGCGGCAAGAAGTCGTTAACGCTGACATTTAGATCTCCGTATCTGCAACAAATAACAAAATTATTTTCGTCCACGTGATTGGAGTTAAAAATTCCTAATTTGGTCTTCGTGCCATAGCTAGATTTTGACGAAGCAAGAGCATTAGCACAACTCTTAGCCATCATAAATTTCTTGATTCTCGAAACCAACAACAAACTAATAAAAATACGCCTTTCAACACGAATACTGTAAAAAGTTTAGGTGTTTTTTTCCTTTTTAAAGCCAATAGTACTGTTAGTTTATGGTGTTCTTTTCCATTATGGACTTGATATTGGGTTTGCTTTCCATGTTACGATGACGTCGTTGTGAACTTGATGTGAGTTTACTAATTACGCCTCTTCGAATGACTTTGTCCTTTTGTTTGTTAAAGCTTGTTTTTTGCTTATGGTTTTTAATTATTTATATACAGCAATTCACAGAAACAAAATAATTCATAGAATAAGTAGACTGTATTGCTTGTGGGCTCGATTAAAAAAAACGTAACTTTGTTTGAATCTTGCAAATTTACGTTAATCGTGAATATTCCCCAAGTCACTCTGACGTCAAACGTAAATAATCGAAACGGTCATAATTAAGGAGGTGATAACATTGCAAAAAATAAGAAAAAATCCTTAGAGAATTTTCGATAATAAAGAATGTTGTAAGAAAATCATTATGAAGACGTGCCAAAAAAATAATACCATTTTTATTCCAATGAAGAATTATGTATTAATATTTCCGTCATGCATTATTACGGCATAGTTTCTCTTTTTATTTTTGGAATTAAAAACTGATTTGCAATTGGCTGTTGTTTAGTTAGGTTATGCAAAAAAGTGGTGAGGTTAGCTGTACGAGAGCTAGAAAGATTATATCACGTAAAAAAGTAGTTATGAAAGAATGAAGAAAGTTGGTATCACGTGAAAAAGCGGTTATTAAAGCATTAAGAAAGATTGTATCACGTGAAAAGTGGTTATAAAAAAGTTGAGATCACGCGAAGAAGTGGATATAAAAGAACCAACAAGTTGTTAAGAGTTTATAATAAAAATGCTTAATACTTGTTGAGTTTAAAATTATTCCAACAACGACATAATGTAAAGTAATGTAAACATTTGAAGACCTCAGTGGAAAAACCGGTGTTGTCACATTTAAAAAGTATTGAGAAAGTATTTATTAATCATTAATAAAAGTCTTTATTTAAAGCAAATGAAACTAAGCAATTGAAAAAATTTTTATTATAATTATTTTATTTAAAATCTATTCAAAAACAAAAAGTTTTGTAATTTTTTATACAAAAATTTTTTTTTCTTTGCTTTAAATAAAGACATTTATTTAAACAAATACTTTCTCAATACTTTTTAAATGTGACAACGCCGGTTTTTCCACTGAGGTCTTTATTTATATAAACCACTTCTGTACTTTTTTCGACTTTTAAGTTTGAATTCTATGCAACTTTTTTGCGTAAATTAACCGAAAAAATGTTTATAATAAAGTATAGATAAATTTTATACGGAATTTATGTCGTTAATTTTTTATTATTATTATTATTGCTAAATTTCGACATATGTATAAACGGACACACAATATAAACATACAACATATCAACAATTTTCCGTTGAACAATGCCTTAAACGTTTTGATGAAAGATTTACTAATTAACAATAGTTTATTATTTACTGAAGCTCAATTAGGTACTTATAAGTACCTAATTAGAATAATTCTAATTAGAAATAAAAAGCAGCGTAAAAAATGTTTACATATGTTATTAAATGAAAAGAATAAGTTAATCAATTTTTTTAAGGTTTTTTTAATGTTTACGTTTTCAGAACAATTCACGGCTTCTACCATTTCGAATGCGGTGATAACATTACCATCACGTGCAGTATCGGTGACCATATCAGTTGTGTAATTTATAAATGATCTCGATTTATTGCTGATTGTTGCTGTTACACATTATATACCCAGCAAGCACAACCATACGGGACCCACACGGGAACCATCTGGGATGTCAAACGGAAACCGTACGGGATTTGGCCGCGGGATCTACACGGGAACCATATGGGCAGAATAAAAAAAAACGAAAAACTTTTCGGCTGCTTTTTTCTTTAGCCCGAATTGACCCCAGATTTCTCCCGGATGTGTTTAAAATAGATTTAATTTGTAGATTTTTTTTTTTTTGATTTATTTATAATTTTTATTGTTTATAATTTATATTTTTTAGAGTTTGTTAACAAACTCTAAAATAATGTAAATTATAAACAATCATTATAAATAAGTATTGATATTTTAATGTTTGGTTCATTCTTAATAATTTAAATGACCATTTAAATTGTGGCAAAGTTATTATTTATATAAGTTGTAATGAAAAATTTAAAACACAAGGACATACATAAGTATGCTTAAATTCTTTAGCCCGAATTGACCCCAGATTTCTCCCGGATGTGTTTAAAATAGATTTAATTTATAGATTTTTTTTTTTTTGATTTATTTATGATTTTTATTGTTTATAATTTATATTTTTTAGAGTTTGTTAACAAACTCTAAAATAATGTAAATTATAAACAATCATTATAAATAAGTATTGATATTTTAATGTTTGGTTCATTCTTAATAATTTAAATGACCATTTAAATTGTGGCAAAGTTATTATTTATATAAGTTGTAATGGAAAAATTTAAAACACAAGGACATACATAAGTATGCTTTATTGAATAAAATAAAGAAGTGTTACAAATCTATACAACAAATATATACACAGTCACAGACAGACACACAGATATATATATATATATATATATATATATATATATATATATATATATATATATATATATATATATATATATATATATATATATATATATATATATATATATATATATATATATATATATATATATATATATATATATATATATATATATATATATATATATATATCTGTGTGTGTACGTATATATTTATAAGGTAATTTCTGCTGCATTAACTGGTACACGTTCTTTTCGGCCACCTTTTCCTCTATCTCGAGCATTACTAAACCATGAAGAAAGTGCTTCTTCAAGGAGCTTTATTGATAAATTTTCTTTTGTGCCATAGTTTTTTTTAGCAGCACCTAAAAATAGGTTAGTTCATTTTAAATAAATTATAAGGAAATTTTATAAGCTTCTAAATCATTACATACTACTGCTAACGATGTTGCCGTGTTAAAGTTTTAGTGAATCATTTTTTCAAGAATTTCCTGTCCTAAATATTTGTAAAAAGTTGAAGATATTCCCAAGATATTTCGACAGGAGACACTAATAAGGAAATGGGGTTTAGGTGAAGGTACAATGGCTCTTTTTGCTATTTAATTCAACAAGCAAAAAAATCAAAAAAACTTGTACAAGAAAAAAAAGGAGAGCATATAAAAACATACTTACAAAACATTACTTGAAATAGATGCAGTGGCTGAAATGGCTGTTTCTTTTTTTGGCCTGTTAAGTTGTATTTTCGTGCCAGTTCAGGAGAGAATAAATGCTTCATATTTCTTCTTACAAAATCTGTTAGGTTTGCTCCACCATTATTTACAAGAACCTGAACCTGAATATAAATGTTTATAATAATTAATAAATAAATAAATATATGTATATATATTCTTTTTCACAGTATTTTTACATTAAATCCCCATTTGTTATTAAATAAGTGAATAATAAATGTTAATGTTTTCTACCAAACTAGTGCTGCACAAAACATGAATTTAACAATATGCATCAGTTTTATTTTTTAAACAATATAGACATGTACTCTATTGGAATATATTAGGTAAAAGTAAACTTTAAATGGTTTACCAAATTTTTTTTCACATCGACATCCTTCAACTTTTCTTCAATAGCTGCCACGTCCTCAGTTGTTTTAGGAGGTAAGTTCAGCTCAATTTGTTCCTCCATGATGCCATGTGTCACATTAATTTGTTGTTGGATGTTGTACAGCATAGCTGAATGTAACTTTTGGGTCTCTATTATTTCTTCTTGCCTAGCCAAAATTTTCAACAAAAGTTTTTCTGTTTGTGAAAAATGAAACCATTATTAAAAACCAATAGAAAACAATTTCATAAACAATAACCATTACATACACAATTAAAAGCAACAACTTTGGTAAAGCATTTTGTTTTAGCATCTTACCTGATGTAGTATGGCCAAATGTTTTTGACAAAGGACTAATTATGTCAAAAGGAAGACCAGGCATGTTTTTTGGCATAGCATTAGTTTCTGACTGAAAATCGACACACTGTGTAATTTGTTGGTGCTGAACTTCATTTTCTTAAAACCCCCCAAAAAAATTAAAAAAAAAAAAACAGTAATAAATTTATAATTTTGCAGCAGTTTAACATATTGCAACAATATAAATCTTACGTGATGATTCTGTGTGTACCACAGGAGTAAACAATCCACTGTTGCCACTCTCAGAATGATTATCCCCTACAAACCCAAAATCAATTATGGTATAACAAAATTTACTTATTTCAATGCTCAGCATAAAACTAAAATGAAAGACTGATCTATTATTTATGTACTGATGAATTATTGTAATTTATTGATATTTATCAAAGTAAACAAATAATTTAAACAGTAAAACCTGATTCTAAATCTTACCTGATTGTCCCACTGACAATACAGGCTTAAGATGCTTTTCTGTCATTCTTTTCTTTCTTCTAGGTTTTTTCATAAAAACAAAAATATCAATAAAGAACAGAAGCAAAAATTATTTTCAGAAAAAATTTAATGCAACTAAGATTATATAAAAAATAAATAGAACACCTATTGCAGTGTTTACTTTCTGAATAAGAACTTTCAACAACATCTTCGCTGCTAGACAATTTTTTTTCCAGACTGTTTAAAAATAAAATAGAAAACAATAAAAATATATGAGTGTTTCTATTAAAAAGTTTCTAACAATTAAATTGAGAGTAATCATTTTAATCTAAATTCTATATGAAATAGCTTACAGCTTTCTTTTTTGCTTGCTGAACTTCTCTTCGACATTAGAGGTATCCTCTGCTATTTTCACCTTTTTGCAGGCTTCTTTCTCATTACCTGAAATCATAGATCATTTGCAATTATAATAAGGCACTTGGCTTAAAGGTAAATTGTTTTTAAAATGAATAAAAAGTAGTAAGTATATTGCTGTATAAATTTCATTGTTACAATTTTTTTGTATTGTACAGATCAAAATTTACCAGCAACTGCTAACAATCGAATAGAAAAAGTTTTCCAATCTGTGTCAGGTTCAGAGCATTGCTTTTGTGCCCTACTGACTTTGCTTGAATTTGACCATGGAGGCCAGTAGCATTTTAATTCTATACGCTGTCTAACCAATCTTGAAACTTCTTGAAATTCAATTTTGTTAATAATCCAATTGAAGGGAATATATTCAGTTTTCATCTCAGTGTCAAAAACCACAATAGCATACATTCTGCAGTCTAGTAATTATGTTTTACCTAAAAAAACTGATTAAAACTCAGAGCTAAAATAAAAGTAATTTATTTTCTAACAAACAAATAAAAAATTACATTTAAAAGTTAAAATTCAAAACAAAGTGAAAAACTGTGGATTACTGATTACAAAAAAACTGTGAATATGCATAGCATGAGGTGTTGACAATGATAGGGGCACACCAACCAAATTCAAGTTTTAAGTAAGTTATGTTTAAGTTTCTAGATGGATATTAAAGCTGAAGCATTGTAAAAAAAAAAGAATTATCAAAAATTAAAATTAAATTATTGAGAATTGATAGGTGTATTCCTTTTTGTAACACCTCGTGTATATTATTAAAAACACATTAATGGTTCACACTGATGTAATAAAGTACATATAAAAATATGCATAGCATGAGGTGTTGACAATGATAGGGGCACACCAACCAAATTCAAGTTTTAAGTAAGTTATGTTTAAGTTTCTAGATGGATATTAAAGCTGAAGCATTGTAAAAAAAAAAGAATAATCAAAAATTAAAATTAAATTATTGAGAATTGATAGGTGTATTCCTTTTTGTAACACCTCGTGTATATTATTAAAAACACATTAATGGTTCACACTGATGTAATAAAGCACATATAAAAATATGCTGTTATGAAAATTCAATATTCAAAAACAAATTCAAAGTTCAAAATGTTTCAATAGTGCAATTTTGGCATTACAATAAACCCATTTTTATATGGTAAACAAACATATTTTTTTACAACTTCACTTAGTGGTAAACACTGATACAAACCATCAGTTCTTTCAACCAAATAAATATTTAATTTTTTAGAATCACATGGATCTTTAAAAAAAGATTCTTTGAAAATAAACTCCTCAAAAAGAATATAAGCACAATGATTGCTTGCAGTTGGTTTTAATATATTTCTAACAGTTCCAATTTTACCACATATTTCAAAGCAATTATCTCCAACACTGTTAGACATGAAATACTTTTTGCTCTGATACTGCTTGAATTGAAGATAGTGGCTCAGTGTAATATTTACAGGACCATCAGTATGCAATTTACTAAAATTAACAATATGATTAGGTTGACAACTATAAACATCAGCATTTTCAAAAATTCTTTTTGCAATTTGTGAACAAGGTGACTGGGCCTTGCGAACAAGCTTTTTAAGCTGACCAAGATAATTTTCATATTTGATTGATGAACAATTGTCAAGAGCACCGTAGTGTTTTGCATCATCAGCTAAATGTATTAATGAATGAACATTATATACTAACTGATCTCTACCATATAGCTCTTCAAAGGTCTGCACAAAATATCGTAGCAACTGACTTGCATACCCAGCATAGTGTTTAAGTAAGGAAGTACACAACAAAATCCTGACAGCAACAGATAATATCCATAAAATTTTGATAATAATTTGGTAACAATTTTCCTTTCAAAACAACCGGCCCTGTATAAATCAAAAAAAGACGGAGCTCAGTAGCCTTCCATCGCCTAAATTCAGCTAACGAACGAGATTTCCTAGAAAACTCTTTTGAAATATATGGTTGCAAAGCAGCCAGTTTTTCAGAAATGACTACAACAATATTTTGTGACAACCTGCATGATGGTGGGCCTTGAATCCATAAGTTTATAATTCTTCTGACAACACCCAAACAAACACAATGCATATAATCAATTGGAAACCCACTTACCATATTATAATTTAAATTTGTGAAAGGAGATACTGCATTATGGTGTTCTGAATCAAGTTGATTGAAAAAGTCTAGATCGGTTCTTAAAGGAGCAGATAAATCAGGTAACACTATTTTTTGATACCACTCACCACGTTGAATACATCGTTCACAACAATCGCATCCATTATGTGTTTTAATGCATTTAACAAATGACCGAGCAGGTGCATCACAAATAACTGCTTCCAATTTTATTTTGTATGCTTTTCCAGTGTTGTCACATATAACACCAACTTCCTGAAAACATTTCATTTCATCAATAAAATCTTTTAAATAGTTATCAACAGAATTTGGTTTACAAGAACTGGAAAATAAAGCAATTGGAAATATGCTTTGATCAAGCTCTTTAAAAGAACCAAGAATTGGCCAAAGTGTTATGTTTGAGTTATTAAACAATGGAATACCATCAATATTGATATGTATAGTAAAAATTGAAAGGTCTGTTGAAAGAAGTGATTTTTTTAATAGTAGGGAAAGCCAATATTGTAATCCAATGTAGAAATATTCACCACCTGCAACTGTTTTGCTTTCAATTTTCCTTTTTGTGTGTAGAAGTGATCTAGAATCTTTAGGCAAATCTGATCCATTTTTTCTCAAAATCTGTAGTAAACTGTCTAAAGCATTGTGAGATATTTTAAAACTGGCTGCCCATTTTCCTAGATCATCATCCAAGCTATTATCATTTGGGTTTAGTTGTTCTATTTGTTCGTTATCAGAATCATCATTAGAATGTACAAGCCAATCTTGAGTATCATAAAATTCTGTAATATTGTTTTTGCTTAGGCTTTCGTTAGTGTCAGAACATACATATGAATTATCATCAATCATATTATCTTGCACAATTAAATCATGATTTAGTTTATTATTTGAAGAAGCTTCTTCAACTAATTTTGCCACAACTGCAGAAATTTTTCGTCGTTTTGTTCTTTGTGAACTCATGGTTTTTAAAATGAAGAAAATTTGAGAACTTGGTTTTACTTCAAAAGGATAGACTATTAAGTAAGCGCTCAAGTTGTCATAAGAAATTTCACTTGACCTGCGCGCGCATACGGGAAATTCAGAAGGGACCCAGATGAAACCCGTTAGAAAATACCAGATTTAGCCCGTACCGGATGCCCAGGTTAAAACCGTACGGGTCCCGCATGGTTGTGCTTGCTGGGTAGCTCTATATTTATAATGTATCGTACTTCAACCTTCCTCGAGAACAAAAAATAGAATAGTATATCATGCGGCTTTACGACTAAATAGAAATCTAATCGTAGAGCTAAAAAATCTGGCTTGCTGTATTGGATTTTGCAAAATTTACCGCTAAAATTACGAAAATTAAATAAGTGACTTTTGCTATCAGATTTTTTTTATAAAAAAAACTTAATTTTAGTAGTCGGATAAGACGAATACACTTTTCTTACTTACTTTTCTTAATTACCCGCTGTACATCTCTGAACATAGTATGCTATGAACATAGTATGCTATGAACATCTCTGAACATGGTATTGCTATTCAAATAGTATTGCTATTACATCAACACTTTTTCATATTATTATCTATTCATTGTATTATCTATTTATAATATCATTTAATCTATCAGGCATTTACCTGTAAATATGTTATGTAATGACGTACTAAACCGTTTTAACTTTTTGTCTCTATTTTTGGCCATATATTTTTGAAATTTTGCTACCTTATTGTCTTGATCGTAGATTTTTTTTTTAATGTATGGAAGCCATATTCGTAATTATTTTAACTGCACCTTTTCAAGATGTAATTAAGAACTTGATAGATGTAATTGAGAAGATGAAAGTTGCAATTGAGAAACGTAAGATGTAATTTAGAATATGAAAGTTGTAAATAAGAAATCGTAAGATAGAGTTGTTAACCGGAAGATTTCGTGCAATTCCAGAAAAATAAAATTCTTTCGAAAGAATATTGAGAATCAGGAATTTTTTTTTTTTTCATACCGAATTTTACGAAACAAAAAAAACCGTCGATGTTCATTTTGCTAATGCTACTTACGAAATGTAGCCTTTCGCAAGTTGAATTACGAAATAAAACTATTTTGTTATATACGAAAGTAGCGCTTACAGAAGTCGCACTTGCGAAATGAGCTCTTTCGCTAAACGACGTTTTGAAGTCTTTAAAATTTTGTTGTTGGCCAAACGGATATAATTGTAAATGTTTATAATAAAATTTTATTTCAGTATTGCAACATAAGAACATTTTAAGGATTAGTTTTTAAAAATAATGATAAAATACCATATTTCTTTCGAAAAGAAACTCTTTCACACCGCATCTTGCAAAACAGTTCTCAATGGAAAAAAACTTAAGAAACGCGGCATAATAAATATATTTAATTACGTTTTATGGATCAAATACGTATAATTAACTAAGTAATTAAAACACTAACTTTTTATATGATATTGATAAGTTTCAGTTAATATTGATAAGAATTAAATAATAAAGAATTAAATAGTAAACTTGAACATATGAATGCAATTGCCTAATCGGGAAACAATGTCTGTGTTGAAAATTAAAAAAAGACCTAGTTTAAATGATGAATGCTAAAACTTAATTATGTAATAAAATGTCTAAAAATAGCTCTCACATGTTTTCAAATAGAATAATTTTATGTTTAACCAGTTTCAATTTTTTCAACCAATATTTTCAACCATTATTTTCGACATTAACCCATTTTCAACCATTATTTTCGACATTAACCCTAAACATTA
This sequence comes from Hydra vulgaris, assembly GCF_038396675.1. Lineage (NCBI taxonomy): Eukaryota > Metazoa > Cnidaria > Hydrozoa > Anthoathecata > Hydridae > Hydra > Hydra vulgaris. The sequence goes on along the minus strand of NC_088927.1, from coordinate 45,459,009 downwards.
GAAGTCTTAAAAAAAACTTTGAAAATCTTAAAGCTATGTTACGAAACATAAGCCATGAATTCAAGGTAATATGTCTTTTAGAAACTTGGTGTCAAATTGAAGATTCCGTTAACTCGAATCTTCAATTACCAGGATACAAATCAATTCATAAAACCCGAGTTGGTGGCAGAGGAGGCGGAATATGTTTTTTAATTCATAATTCAATTTATTTTCAAAAATCAAAAAATCTTAGTAATTGTAATGCGGAATGTGAGTCGTTAACTATAGAACTACTGATCCATAATAAAAAAAATGTTTATTTAACCGCAATGTATCGACCACCTAGCGGAAATATAACAACGTTTGAAAACTATTTAGAACAGTATTTAGTAAGCGTTAGAAATAAACAAATATACTTAATGGGGGATTTTAATATAAACCTTTTAAACCTAAAAAATGATATTAAAGTCGAACGCTTTCTAAATCTCCTCTATCAGCACAATATATTACCATTAATTAATAAACCAACTCGCATAACTCGTCAAACTGAAACTGTCATATACAATATTTTTACTAATAACTTCTCGAAATATCACACTCAAAGCGGAATCATAAGAACTGATATAAGTGATCATTTCCCAATATTTTTCACATCAAATTCAATAAACAAAGAAAAATCAATCAAGGAATCAAACAAATTAATAAGCGTTACAAAAAGAAAGATAGATAAAAATACCATTGAAACCTTTCGTAACTATCTATCACTGGTAGATTGGGATCAACTCATCAACTACAAAGATGCAAATAACGCTTATGAATATTTTAACTTAGAGTTCAGTGATGGGTATGAAAAAGCGTTTCCAAAGCAAGAAAAAATAATTAAACTTAAAAGCTTACAAAGTCCAAGCTTACAAAGTTCAAAGGTCTTATTAAATCTTCCAAAAAAAAACAAAGACTCTATGAAACATACTTAAAAAAAAAACTTACAAAAATGAAAACAAATACAAAAATTATAAAAACCTCTTTGAAAAAATAAAAAAACAAGCAAAAAAAAATATTATTCTAATTTATTGCAAAACAATATTGGAAATAACAAAAAAACATGGGATGTTATAAAGAAATAATAGGAAAATAAAAGATTGACTCTGGTAATACACTGTAATTTAAATACTAATGATAAAAACATATTTATCAGTGATAAAAAAGAAATTGCTGAAAGCTTTAACAATTATTTTATAAACATTGGAAAGACGTTAGCAAATAAAATAACTCATAGTAAAAAACTATTTAAATCACGCTTAAAAAATGTAGACTTTACAATGGATGAGTATGACTTATCTCCTGATGAGCTTTGGAATCCTTTTGAAACCATACAGTCCAGAAAAAGTTCTGGTCTTGATGACATAGACTCTAAAGTTGTTAAAAACGTTTATGACGTTATTGAGTATTCCCTAATGTATATCTTTAATCTCTCATTAAAAAATGGAGTTTTTCCTGACCGCCTAAAATTAGCACGCGTAGTTCCAGTATTTAAAAGCGGAGATGACTCGACTTTATCTAACTACAGACCCATCTCCATACTCCCATGCTTCTCAAAAATATTGGAGCGCATAATGTATAATAGACTCTTTACATACCTTCAAAATCATAACATCCTCTACAATAACCAATACGGATTTAAAAAAGGCCACTCAACTGAACATGCTGTAATAAAATTAGTTAACGAAATTTTAAGTGGCTTCGACAAAAACAAACACACCCTTGGAGTATTTATCAACCTTTCAAAGCCTTTTGATACTGTGGACCACGAGATCCTTCTATACAAACTTTATAATTATGGTATAAAAAATAAAAATTTAAAATGGTTCAGTTGCTATCTAAAAAACCGTAAACAAGCCTTATTTTACAATAAGACATACACTCCCCTTGAAATCGTCACATGTGGTGTTCCCCAGGGGTCTATTCTAGGACCTCTGCTTTTCCTAATCTATATAAATAACATATTTTTATCTTCCAGTATATTGAACTTCATTCTTTTTGCAGATGACACTCAAGCTTTCTATACCCACTCTAACATTACTAAACTTTTTAATACAGTAAATCAGGAACTTGAAGAGTTGAGCGATTGGTTTAAAGCAAACAAACTTTCTGTCAACATTGAGAAAAGTAATTATATCTTTTTCACAAAACCATACAATTCAAACAAACTATCATTAAAACTTCCAGATATTCTATTAGACAAAGTTAGACTAAATCGAGCGTTCTCAGTTAAATTTCTCGGGGTATTCTTAGATGAACATATTAGCTGGAAAGACCACATTAATATATTAAAAAACAACATATCTAAAAACATTGGAATCATGCATTAAACCAGACATATTTTAAATAATGCATGCCTTAAAAGTTTTTATTTTGCATATATACATAGCTATATTAACTTCTGCAATATTGCCTGGGCTAGTACCTTCCAATCAAAACTAGATTTAATATATAAAAAACAGAAACAAGCATGCCGTATATTAACAAACGCAAATAGAAATTCCAATTCTAAACATTTAATGAAGGAACTGAGAGTTCTTAATATCTACGAACAAAATATCTATTGCATTCTTCGGTTCATGTTTAAACTCAAAAATGATCTGGTCCCTGAAGTCTTCCATAACTTTTTTCGCCTTATTAATCACAAATATCAAACAAAATACTCTATCAAGATCTACTATATTCCGAAAACCTCTTTAAGACAATCTAAATTCTCAATATCCAGCAGTGGACCCCAATTGTGGAACTCATTTCTAACAAACAAAATAAAAACGATAAACTCATTCCAACATTTTAAATGCGTTGTAAAACAACAGCTACTAGACCTCAACATTAATAAAACAATCTCTTATTTTTAAAATTTTTTCTTATTTTTAAAATTTTTCCTTTTTTAATTTAAATCTTCACTTTTTCTTGAAATTCTATTATATTTCTTGCTTGGTTATTTAATGATGTTCATTGTAAAAGAAGTAAAAAAATAAAAAAATAAAAAAAAATAAAAAAAAATAAAAAAAAAAAATAAAAAAGTAAAAAAAAAAAAAAAAATTATATGTATTATAATTATTTTATTATATTTGTATTTGGTTTATATTTTTGTTATATTTTGTCAACGACAAAAATGGGGCAAAATGATAAGACATTGTCTTCTACACAGGTCAGAAATTGGCCTTTTAGGTTTGATTTCGGAACACCCCAAATATTTATATAGATTCTTTATAACAAACCTTTAAGATTCACAGAACTGTAAAAATTAAAATCCTGCAGGTGGCACATTTTCTGAAAAACCATTTAAAGTAGGGGGACCTACAAAATTTCATGTTCAAGTAAAGAAACTTCCTGAAATAGTGCAAACCTTAAATTATTGCATACTAATACTAACATCAAATAATGATTTTCTGTCAAAAAAAAATTAAAAATAAAATCTAGGAACATGGAATACACAACGTTTTTGGGGCACCGACCCCAATTGGGGCAAATAAAAAAATTAAAATTTTTTTTTTGTACAATCTCATAGGTAATCTAACTTTGTTCATAGAACTCAAATTTAAAAAAAATATAAAATTACAGTTCAAGAGTTATGACCAAAAAACTTTTGATCCCCCTCCCCTTTCCAAAAACATTAGAAAGTTTGAAATTTTAAATGACCATAACTTCTAAAGTGCACATAGTTTTTTTATCAAACTTGAAATTTGTCAATGAATTTCTATTTGGGCTAAGCATTAACAAAAATATTTTTTCAAATGCGTATGCCCCCTCAAACGGGGCAGTTTTCCTGAATTTTGGGGTACTCTTGTTCGAAAGCTTAAATTGCAGCTATTTTTGGGATACTTCTCTTTTTTATTAATACCAAGATTTACATACAAAATAATATATTTAATAATATAAAGATCAACTTAGAGTTAGCTCAGCTTTTATTAGTACGTATTACTTAACATTTATTATTACTTGTTAGTTGTTTATTGTTATTTAAAGATTTGATAGATATAAATAATGATGACTAACTACATTCCAACAAAGTTATTTGATTTATTTAAATTAGAAGAAATTAATATAAATTTATTTAATTAAAGTTCACTTATAAATTTTGATAAACAAATAATACTTTTAGTAAGTATTAAAATTAAAGAATTCATAATGCCTCATTTAATCTCGAAAGAAGGAAGAAGATTTAAGTTCAAAAGATCTCATAAGTTAAACAGACTTTTAGTCTGTGCTTGTTGCTTTACTAAAAACACTAAGTGTATTCCAGTTACAGAAAACTTGGAAAGGCTTGTTGTAAAGCATTGTCACAATGACTATAGTATGAAAGTAATGAAGTATCCAGCTGGGCTATGCCTTACGTGTAAAAGAAACTTGTACTTGGTTAAAGCTAGAAAACCTCTTTCAACATCTGTTAAACAGAAATGGAACAAGGAATCTTTAAGCAATTTCTACTGCGACAGGAGCTGCAAAAACGGTAAAATTTGTAAATTGGCAACTAATAAAATCTCAGGTTCTATATTATGCTTCTTTTTTAAAAATTAGTTAAAATTAAATTCATTAAACAGTTCTTTAAATAAATATAGACAAATAAAACAAAAATAATATAATTTCAGAAAAAGTTGGTGTTTGCAAGAGTTCAAATTTTGCTTGCTTAAAGATTTGTCAAAAATATTTTCACGTTATTGGTAAAGGTATACGCCATAAATGCTAACCAAGAAAGCAATCAAAGAATCTGGCAACTTATTTATTAAATAAAGATGTTAAAGTAAAATATTTATCTAAATATTAATATTACAACTAATTTTTTAAATCAGAATGTTTCTTATTATTATTATCTCATTTGTAAAATAGTTAGGTTTTACAGCTTTCACTGTATTGTGTAGGTTCAAGGCCAAGTAGTGTCCAATATTCTGAAAGGTTTATATTCCAATAATGAAATGGAAAAAGGTGAAGAAATGTTGTGTTCGACTGGTATAATGTTAAAAAACTTGCTTTCTTTTTATATATTTGAAAATGTTTTGCCTTTCTAAAAATTTTTTTCAATTATATAGGTGGTTCTAGAGTCCCTCTAACTTTAGGTCAAACTTGTACGAAACCGATAGAAATACCATTTTCTGAGTTTAACAAGTTAGTTGTTTGTTTGCAACTGACTCAGTTCAAATCTAATGTACTCTTGAAGACCTTCCGAAAAAATGGATTTAAGTTTGAAAGTAATATGGAAAAGAAATTGGATGATAAAACAAAAATACTTAAGAACTTCTATGCTTTAGAAAACGTTTCCTTTGAGGAAAAAAAGAAAGGTTTAATAAATAATGTAAAAAGAGATTTAGTTTATGTAAAAGATATTACAGAGTATATTGCATTTGTAATTGAGTACAGAAAGCAAGATCTCTTCAGTACTTTTGTCAGAGTTGGCATAGATTCAGGTATGAGCATTTGATTTGTAATAATATAGATAGATAATAAACTATAAATTTAAAGAAAAATGAGTAAATAAAAACACCTTAGGTGGAGGTTCAATGGAAGTTATTGCAAACTTGTTTAACCCAAACCAACACAGACAGAAATGATAGGGGAACTTACTCTGGAATAAATTCTGCGCTTGTATTGGCATACTGTGAAAATATGCAAGAAACACATAGCAACCTCACAGTATTAACAGAAAAACTTCACCTTCATAATTGTAAATATTCTCTTGCATCTGACCTTAAACTCATAAACATTTTGTTGGGAATTTCAGTAATTAAATTACTTGAAAACCTCCCAATTTATTCTATAAAGGAAATAAATTTTGTATATATATATAACTATTTATATAACTAAAAAATATTTATAGACTCATGGTGGAAAATACAGTTGTGCCTGGTGTGATGGGGAAGCTGTTCTGAAATCTGGTCAACTTAGAAGCTTCGGAGACCTAGATAACTATTACCGCCAGTATGCTGATGCAAGTTTTCCTGAGAAACAAATGCTGAATTTTAAGGTTACCGTTATTTATATATTTGTAATCTAATAAAAAGTCTTTTATACAAAACTATCGTGTTCCATTTATTTTTATTTAGAATGTTGTGAAGCCTTGCCTTATAAAGGAAGACGATCCTGAGAAGCTAGTAATAAGCATAGTGCCTTTACCAGAACTTCATCTTCTCATGGGTTTGGTAAACCACATTTGTAATTATATTATACCACTCTGGGAAGGTTTAAAAGATTGGGTTAATAGTGTTATACGGAAAGGTTATCTCGGAGGTGCATATGACGGTAATGTTTCAAGAGCAATATTGAAAATGGTAGACAGTCTTGCATCACGAATTCCAATAAAGTTTTTCCCTTTAGTTGATACATTAAGGATGTTTGACAGAGTTGTTACTGGTACATTTAGTGAACCACTAGATCCAGAGTATCACAAGCTTATCCAAGACTTTACAAGAAGTTTTGAACACTCTCAAACATATTGTTCAGAAGTGAGTACAATAAAAACTCGTTATGTTTAATAACTTCTTTAAATTTGATAATTTCATTATAAATACTTATATATTTTAGTTCTTGAATAAAAGTCTCAGCGTGACATGGAAAGTACATGCCATAAGCGCTCATCTTGGAGCCTTCATAGATATGCACAGCTGCTCTCTTTCAAGATACAATGAACAATCAACAGAAGCCTCGCACCAAAAAATGAAGTTTGTTGTAAACCGATTTGATGTCTCTGTCCTTAGCTCAAAGCATGGTGAAAGAAGTAAACGAATTGCTGAAACTTTTTCCAGCATGAACATGTAGTTATTGATGTTTTATGGAATATTCTTTAGTGAACCTAAACAAAAAATATTTACTAAAAATAAAGGGGCTTACAATTATTTGGCATTTTGAAGAACAAAATATTTTTACACAAAGTCATAGTATGGTAATAAATAACAAATCTGTCCTAAAAATGGCTGCGATTTAAGCTTTCGAACAAGAGTACCCCAAAATTCAGGAAAACTGCCCCGTTTGAGGGGGCATACGCATTTGAAAAAATATTTTTGTTAATTCTTAGCCCAAATAGAAATTCATTGACAAATTTCAAGTTTGATAAAAAAACTATGTGCACTTTAGAAGTTATGGTCATTTAAAATTTCAAACTTTCTAATGTTTTTGGAAAGGGGAGGGGGATCAAAAGTTTTTCGGTCATAACTCTTGAACTGTAATTTTATAAAATTTTTTAAATTTGAGTTCTATGAACAAAATTAGGTTACTTATGAGATTGTACAAAAAAAAATTTTTTATTTGCCCCATTTGGGGTCGGTGCCCCAAAAAAGTTGTGTATTCTATGTTCCTAGATTTTATTTTTAATTTTTTTTTGACAGAAAATCATTATTTGATGTTAGTATTAGTATGCAATAATTTAAGGTTTGCACTATTTCAGGAAGTTTCTTTACTTGAACATGAAATTTTGTAGGTCCCCCTACTTTAAATGGTTTTTCAGAAAATGTGCCACCTGCAGGATTTTAATTTTTACAGTTCTGTGAAGCTTAAAGGTTTGTTATAAAGAATCTATATAAATATTTGGGGTGTTCCGAAATCAAACCTAAAAGGCCAATTTCTGACCTGTGTCTACTGCTCCAGTAATATATTTCACGGTAAAATGTTGTACAAACTTTTATTAATAATGACGAATATATATAAAAAAAAAAAAAAAAAATTATATTTGAGGTGCTCTGTTATATGCGCTTTTGCATTTATTACCTCAACAACAACAAGTAAATTTAAAAAAAATTTAAAAATTTTTTCAATGATTTTTTCTAAAATGTTTTCTTTTACAAAAAAAAAAAAAAAAAGTTAGGGTGAGAAGAGTAATTGTTGCCCCTTGTCTTGTTGGCCCTGATAATGTTTTAATTTTCAACATCCCAACGTTATTGGGATGTTGAAAATTACAATTACGTTACAACTGCTGAAAGTTTTAAAGCTCTACCTATTTTGGAGAGCAGTAAAAATCTAGCTGCAAGGTTTTGCAGAAAAAAAGCTGCCACAATTTTAACATAGAAACTCACCAGGACTATACAAGCGTTGAAAGTTTCAGAGCTGTATTTAGTCTGAAAGTTAGTGATAAATTAATTGCAAGATTCAGTAAGAAATGACAACAGCCAAACAACACTTAAAGTTCAGTTAAACTTTGTAATGGAACCAAATATTTTACTAAGTTTTTATATATGAGAAGATAAATAGCTATCTGCCAAGCCAAAGGCAATAAACAACCGAAAGTCGGAAGTAAACCAAAGTTGGTACTTGATAAATATAAATATATATAAACACTGGCATAGAGACATGTTGCGGAGGGAGCGTTTTCCTTTCCCTCAAGACTAACTCAAAGTTTCAGTTTTTTCTATTTAAATTTTAGCTGCGTTAGACCCCCTTAATTCCTCCCCCCCCTCCCTCGTCCTCACTTTCTTAAACTTTCTAGGTCATTGCATATATATATATATATATATATATATATATATATATATATATATATATATATATATATATATATATATATATATATATATATATAGATAGATAAATAGATAGATAGATAGATAGATAAATAGATATGTAAAACTATTGAAGAATTATTTAACAACATTATTTTATTTAAATAACAAAAATTAACATTTTTTGTATAATAATGAATGCTTTCAAGGCTATTCTGTAAGCGCACATTCCGAAACGCTCCGTCCGGAAGGAACTGTTTCGAAAGTATTCTTTCGAAATTATTTGTTTCGCAAGTTTTTTTTCGTAAAATTATTGTTATTTGGTTATTGCGGAATAATTATTATTTATTTTTTTTGTATAATGCCTTTCGGAAGGTGAATTTGCGCAAGTACAACTTCCGCAATACCAACTTGAAATACGGAAGATAAAAATGCGAAATTTTCGTAAGTTTTTGTTAACGGCGAACAACCCTATCGTAAGATCTAATTGAGAGGATAAAAGTTGTAATTGAGAAAAGTATAAAGAATGCAAAGTTCTTTGTATTGTCGTTTTGCTCAGCACATTCAGTTACTCTTCTTCTATTATGCGATAAAGATAAAACATTTTTTTTTCTTTTTTCTCGTATTTCATGTCAACAAATTGGACAAGGTGGTTCTGGTTGTCCCGGATTTGTAAACAAATTTGGTAAAACAAATGCTTGCAAGGATTCAATTTAATAACAGACTTTCTTTTCGTAGTGTATTGACAAATAATACAAGGATATTTCAATTCCATTACTGTATTACTGTATTGCTGGTGCATTAAAATGCATGTTCAAGAAGACCTTTAAAATGACCTTTAAGCTTACATTGAATTCGCAATTAAAATAATGTATTCTCATTTATATATGACAATTTTTTTAATATTACAACTTTTTACAAATAATTACAACTAATTTATAACAAATTACAACTTTTATTTTTCAAATTACATATATGCAAGTCTTTTTTATCCTATATTTTATAGTCTATTTTATATTTTTGTTAATACTTTTTTTTCGAAAAAATCAAGACAAAATAAATCACCCTATTTGAAGTTTTTGTTTTGTTTTACCTTGATAAAATCTATTAAAAGCCTTATCTCGGAAACGGAAAAGCCGTATCTCAGAAAAAAAATGGAAACCAGGAGATGGAAATTTTTTACTTATGATTGGCTTTTTTACTTATGGTTGGCTTTTTTACTTATAAACTTTTTCCTTTATAAACTTTTTCCTTTGTAAAAAACAATGTTGTTATACAGCTATAGTTGGGGCCCATAATTAGTGAAAGCTGCATGTTTCTGCACCTGCTTTTTATATATGGATTTAACAATATAAATTAAATGGGTGACTTCCAAAAGTCTTGGGATTATAGATTTTTTTTAGTAATCGATGTGGTGTTTTCAAATTGTTTTTATAAAAATGAAAATTCTAAAAAAGAGTTTTAAAAATGTTTTTAAATGTTTTAGAGTAAAACCGGGTAAAACCGCACACTTATCAATAAAAAATTAAAAAACTTATCCATTAAAATTAAATTACTTTTTTATTTTTTATTTTTCCTTTTTTTTTATTTATTAGATAGGTAATAAAAAACTACTTATGATAATAAAAATATATGTTAAAAAAATAATAATAATAAAGTTAGTGAAAATATTAAATGTAAAGGAAAAAATGGTGCGGTTTTAGGCGACATTCTGATAAAACCGCAAACTTGAGAAAACGTTTTAACTTTTTTTATATTATTTTTTTTTTAACACAACTTATATTTATGAAACTATATTAATGCTTTTACATTTTTTGCAACAAAAAAATTCAGTTCCAAATACATATTATTTTGGTGAACATGTTTCTTTGCACCACCGTTCCTAACACATCGAATTCTCGCATTGCAACATTTTGTGTGTAGCTGTACTCTGCAATCTGTACATTTTGCAACTTTTAATAGTTTGTTGCTGCTGGTACTTTAATATTGTTTTTCTGAGGTTGCTCAGCATTGTTATGCTAAGGCATTTGAGTACTTGGCATAGAGATACTTTGCGTTGAGTTTAGCAACTTTCACGGCTTTCTTTGATGAAGCTGTTTCTGAGCAAGATGGTAGGTGCTGCGGAGGCTGCTAAAGTTGATGAAGGCGGATTAAACGTTTGTGTGATCGCTAATGTCTTATGATTTATGTTGTTTTTATTAAGTGGAAATAAGCCAGTGTATTCGAAATCAGCGATTGCATGCAGGCGTGCATAACATTTACGACTCTCGTACAGCAGTTTGAAGAAAAGTGGAAAATTTTGTTTAAAACCAAAAGTAATACAAAGATTGAAAATCTAAATTGAGTCTGAGTCTTTGTAATACTTGGTAAGAATTTCTTTCTATGCTTGTTTGACATGACAACAGACACCTCTTTCCAATGGTTGCCGAATATGTGAATTAGTTCTGGTAGTCAAATCAAGATTATATTGTGTTTTATGAAAAGTTATGTGAGTTGTTAGTTAAGGCAATCTAATACTAAAATATTAATACCATCAATTTTCTCTGTTTCAGGTATAAATACTTCTTTCAGCCATTCCATTAACGTATCGTAGTCCATCCAACCTGATTTTATAATTGAAAATTTGTTGCCAGCTGGACCAGCCCTTGCCCAGTCAGGACGAAAGTTTCTTTTGGCTTTGTATATCACAAATAGTGGTGAAAAATATCCATCAGCGTTGCAACATTTGTTTATAGTATCATGAATATTTTCATTGTAAGTTTAAATGCACGTCTGGACCCTTTTCGACACTTTGTCTGCTTTGCCTTGATCAAATCTTGCCTTGACCCGAAAAACCCGATAAACCAATTTCATCACAGTTCTAAATATGCGACCCATAAGTTATACCAGTTGATGTTGCTTTTTTAAATGCTAAGGTATTCGCTTTTCTTGTTAAAATTTTTTTTCTTCATAAAGGCATAAAACAAGTCTTTACCAGGCATGCCATTTTTGAATATGTGCAAATGATCTTCGCGTTTAAGGCAGCATACAAGTTCTAGGATTTCATTTTGGGTTAAACCATAAACCCAGTCACCCAGTAATTGGAACACATGCACCATCAATCTTTCTGTTTCATTTGAGAGTACGTGGTTGTAACTGATTCGTGGAGTTCGTTGTCGTTGTTATTTTTGAGATCTTTGAGCTTTGAGACTGGAACACCATGTCGGAACACAGCTTTTCCCATCGATGCTTAATTTTAGCGAGTGAGTTAAATGGAATGGAGTGAGTAATGATTATATTGAGAAATAGTAAAATAATTGGTCTTTAATAAATAAGAAATAATTATATAAACAAATAGCATTATAGTACATTTTTGATTAAACCGAAATTAACACTAATTGGATTAGAGGGGTTATGGGGTTATGGCACTTGCGAAAAACTAAACTATGTAATGCGTGCGGTGGGATCAGAAAAAAGAGTGGCATTAAAATTATACTATCAGAATTTCCGTTTTAAAATTTTTTTTTATATCAGTTTTGGTTCAGGCGCTATTTTGCTCGCAACAACAAAAAATGTATAAAAATTTTGACTTCATGTTAATGTAGTACTAAAAAAAAAAAATCCTATATAGCACATCTCCTCAATTGAATTGCCCATCTTTTTTTATTTTCTGCATTCTGCCGTATCCGGTTAGTTTTTTCTTTCATAATTTCGATCGATCAGATATGGTGAGGGGTTACTGGAATGATAAATATGGATTAATTATCGGGAAATCTTAAGGTAAAGTTTGTGGTTTGGGAAAGTGTCATGTGAGGAAAGAAAACCTGCCCCACAAGTAAAAATTTTGTTTTCATGTATATTTTTTTTTTGCAATTTCGCAAGCATCCCATAATTTATTTAAGTTTAAATGCCATGAGATGTCTTCCTTGATTTCTGCTTCTTCTAAGGGTCGGAGAGTGTCCTCTAATTGTCGGAGAATGCGCTCTATTTCTTGGCGCTCTATTTCTTGGCGTTCTATTTCTTCGCGCTCTATTTCTTGGCGGCTTTTTAGGGCGTTTAAGATGTTCCTTCGTCGTTGTGGTTCTCGGAGTGCTGGTCGTTGTAGTCGTTCTTGGAGTGATGCTCGTCGTTCTTGAAGTGATGCTCGTTGTGCTCGGAGGTTTTCACGGTGGTGGAAGGCGTGGCATGTCGTGCGTAGTTGGAGGAGGTGAATTTGTTCCAGTAAAAACAAGGTGGATGCGAGGATGTTCATGCTCGTGGGCTGGCTGGTAAAATTTGTAAAGAAAGGCAGAAACTGCAAGCTCTAAAGGGATGATCTTAAAATAAAATAATGTTACTTTAATGTTACTAAATAAAGTTATGATAATTTCATTAATCAGTTAATAATAATTCAATCAAGTCTTAATCCTTAAAAATATTTTTGCCCAAGCTACTACTGCTTAAATGTTAACATAAAAAACGACCTTAATGTTAAGGCAAAATAATTAAGCAATTTGGGACATGAAAAACCTTAAACGAGCCAATAATCTAACAGCAACCCATGGGATACGATATAAAAATGTTTTCTATCAAAAATTTCTAAAAAAAAAAGCGAGGATAAAATAAAACATTAAGAAATTACTTTACCCTATCCCACTGATATTGAAATACCCAATCCCACTGATATGGAAAACCAAAAATGGAGAGGAAATAGAAAAGGTTTTAAAATCTAAAACCGGAACTTCCAGAACTTCTTTGCAAAGCCTTCCATGTGTCTCTTTCACGCGGAAAAAATAACTCAATGAAAAATATATATAAACGAAATAAAAGGCGGTGACACCAAGCACAAAATAATAATTATCATTAGGATATTTGACACAAAGCTTTGCGAGACAAAAATCCATATTAAAAACAAAATAGATTGTAAAAAATATAAAATCGACGCTTTCCCACAACCCCTACGCGTTTTATCAGCAAGGATAAAAATGCTTGGATATTTACGGAAGAAATTATCGCTATTATGAATGGTAAGGACTTAGACGTACAGAACGAGCTGTTGTGGTAAAAGTGGAGAGTGCAAAACACGTAACATAATGACTTTCGATGGTTAAAAGTACGTTTATTTGGAACACATTATGACTCGTGAGTGAATAATAAAGATTTGGTATTGTTTTATGTTGGTTTATCTTGATCTTCGTAATATATATATATATATATATATATATATATATATATATATATATATATATATATATATATATATATATATATATACACTTTTATAACATCTTAAAATCTTAAAATATAAAAGTATATAAAATCAGAGTTGCTAGTTAAATGTTTGAGATCGAGAACACATTAGAGGCACTGTCCTTGGGAAGTCTCCATCTTTTGCAGTAGGGTCTCCCTCTTTGTAAAGTCTTCTTCTCAAAGAAGAAGAAGACTTTCCTATGGGTAATATTCCTAGGTCCAGTAATTATATTAAAGCAATCTCCCTTAAAGTTTGTCAATTATGGAATAAAATGGCCATTGTTAATGGAGAAACCTGTGCCAAGAAAAATAAAGTCAAAATTATAAATTTGTAATTAAATCAATAAAAAGTACAAATAAATAAGAAGATAAGTATTGTAAGTACCTATTCAAAATAATAAATAGATAAATAATTTGATAATCAAAATTACAAACTTCTTATGAAATCAACACAAAGTACTAATAAGAAGTACTTTTGGTACAAGTGTTATAAATAGGAGAAATTATTTGACCAAAAATCTGGAATTTTAAAAATCTGGAAGAGAAACTCTTTATTAAATTCAGAAATCACTTTATTAAATTTAGAAATCTTCCGATTGGTGCAAAGCTCAGTGCAGTATTGTGCCTATTATAACACATCTGCGAGATCTGCCACCTAAAAACTTAAAAGAAATTGAAGCTGTACTCAATGCGGTGGGTATGGGTATGAAACCGATTTTCACATTCGCAAACAAAACAAACTACAACAGCTTGATTCGGTCTTATATCGACTCTTCTGAGGAAATGTGGTGCTTACATTTTGATGGGCAAACAACATTATTTTCTAAATTTTGGGTTATATTTTTGAAAAAATTTTCTTTTAAAAAATTTGAGAAAAGCAATTTTTGGTTATAACATGATACATGATATTATTTCAGAATACAATTTATTTAATAAAATTTCCTTTGTAACGTGTGACACCACTGCAGCAAATACAGTTCTAAAAAAGGAGTAATTAAGGTGGTACACCACCAAGTATTCTAAATTCTTTAAACTTGAAAAAAAAAATCAATTTGATATTTTTACAAAATATATAAATTGAGAATGCTTTTTTATACTAAACTTTATTTTGTCTCGCTTATTTTGCCTCGTTTATATCAAAAAACCCGTCTTTTTGATGGGTCTATTCAAAACGCAATATCTTGAAATATATTAATGCATAACCTATGAAGTTTTTTGCACATGTTCTAGACTTGTAAACTAAGGTATTGACATAGGGATTTTTAGATTATTTGGCTACATCAACAACTATTGCAGTTCTTCTATAGAACATTAAAAAATATTTTTTTTAGGCCTAAAAACTAATAAATAAAGAGATGGGAGAATAATTTTTGAATTTTGAAATGTCATTCCTTACAACATAGTATAATAAACATTTCCTGAAAATTTGAAGTGATTTGTTTTACTACTTTACAAGATATCATGTTTTCAATAACACCATGTTTTACAAAAATCAAAAACAGAGAAAAACGCAAAAGAAGATTTGATGACAAAAAAAGTAAACTATAAAGTATAAAAAACTAATGAAATCCAGCGGAATAAGCTTGGCATGGTTCTAATTGAGCTTCCTTATCATTAAACCCTTTTTTTAGTGGCGCAACTTCTGTTGGGATTTTGCAGTAAGTGAAGACTGGATTGTACATTTTTTAATTCTGCATTTATCACGGTTAATCAATCGATATGAGTAAAACGTCCAATACGTATTCCCAAATTTTTTAAAACATCAATAATTCCATGGGTACCTTCATTAAAATTAATAATGGCAGAATTTACTGACATTTCAATAATATTTCTATTTACAAAAATATGTTTAGGGCATCGTTTCCAGATTATAGCATTTCATGCTTCATTATTGTTTTGTGTAAGACCGTGTAGGCACTTTTTAAGTAGTTCTTCATTGCTTAAGTCTTTGAATACAGGGAGAAGAAGCTTAGCTTGGGTTTATATGTTTTATGTCCACTTATATGGTCACGTTGCCATTTACACCAGCTGGCAATAATTCGTGGGCAAAATTAATGACGTATACTCATGTCTTTAATATCAAAGTTGTAAAAAAGTACTGCCCATACAGCCTTTTTCTTTTGATATATATTACCTAAATTTTGTTTAATAGCCATTCCAAAATAATTTTGTAAATTTTAAAATTTTTTTCCTGCTACTAGTTTTCCATCACACAACTTTTTTCCAAGTAGACGTTGGCGCAGTGCGCGACCACGACTTCCTATCTTTTTTTGGATGTGCCCAATACATTCTGCTTTTTTGATCTCTATATCTTTGTATGAACATGAAGCTAATACTGCAGAATACGATGAGGTATCACCATCACCCAAATAACTAGTATATTGTAACTTATATTTTTCGACAGACCGATGGAAAATAGTAATTGCACCTGCACCTTCCATAGCACCAGATGATTTTTGATGATTTCCAAAGAATACATCCTTTACAATGTTTTGACAACACAACAGCATCTACACATTTGCCTGTTAAAGTAGATATGGCTGTGACAACACCATTAAATGATGAGTGACCTCTTTTTCTTCCATAGCACCAGATGATCTTTGATGATTTCCAAAGAATACATCCTTTACAATGTTTTGACAACACAACAGCATCTACACATTTGCCTGTTAAAGTAGATATGGCTGTGACAACACCATTAAATGATGAGTGACCTCTTTTTCTTCCATAGCACCAGATGATCTTTGATGATTTCCAAAGAATACATCCTTTACAATGTTTTGACAACACAACAGCATCTACACATTTGCCTGTTAAAGTAGATATGGCTGTGACAACACCATTAAATGATGAGTGACCTCTTTTTTGCCAAGTTCCGTCAACTGAAACATTGAATTGTATCATAATGTGAAGCATTATTATTAATCAAGTTTCTAGTTTCTAATGCTGCTTTGTTAGTAACCTGTTGAGCAACAGTTTCATAAGCATTGTATAATTTTTTGTTAATTTTATCATATGCATTGTAGGTAATTGAAAGAATGTTCATTAGTTGGTGGTATAGTTTCATTGGTTCATAACCTTCACCTATTTCTCTAAATGCTAATACAGAAAGAACATTTATTTCTTAGCTATCTCTTCCTACAGAATTATTAAAAAGATTTGAAATAGGTCTGGAAGTTTGAAATGAATGACACCAATCACAGGAAGTACAGCAAAGTTCCAAAGTCAAACAAAGTCCCATTCTTTTATTAGGACGATTTTGTATAAAAATTGAAGAAAAGCAACTCGGACATTTCATAACTTCGAGAATCATTAAATAAAGTAACTCAAAGTTCATTATAAAGTTGAAATCATTATAAACAAGTTCTGGATTTATCCATGCAATAATTTTTTTGGCACTGGCTATTGTTGTAAAAGAATTTGACTCTTGTGGTATAACTGTGCTCTGGCATTGAATTTTTCGTGCTTTGTCTTAACGATTAATGCCTTGGTAATGTCTTTTTTTCCTTCTAGCATAGGATCTGACCATTTTAAGGCTAATAAGTTAACAGAACCTAAGTCTTTTATTCAGAACAAATATTTTTTTAATCAGTCAGAATATTAACTATTCAACAAATTAAACAGCATTTAGCGATTTTATTTACAATTTATTTTGAGAAAGTAATAATGTAAAACCACTATAAAAACTTATTTAAGCTTATGACTTATTAATTGCAGAACAAACTAGAAATTATCCAGTTGTGGTTATGGATGTTTTGCGTTGCTAAGGCCGTTGCTATAGAACTTTTTTTAAAAAAGTTACTTTTTTTCAATATCAAAAAAAAATTTGCAAACTAATTTTATATATTATTAATCTACAATAAATTGTCTATCAAATGAGCTAAATATCTAAAATTTCATTTTTTTAAAGATTTTGAGAAAATATTTGGTGTTGTACCACCTCAAACCTTTAACAAAAAATTTTTCATGTTTAGTGTATCATATATATAGTGACTTCATGCTCTCGACTTGATTCTTAAGCATTTATAAATTCAAAGTTGGATTGCTTATCCAAGTCGCCTAATATTAACTGGTTCATTAATGAGTGGATTAACTACCACATTTTTATTGAAAACAACAAGCCTAACGGGCCAGTTATTAAAAGTAAAAAAAGGATGCAAGTTATCGAATCACAATGAGTTTATCCGCGATTTATTTTTTTAAATGCACAAAATCTTTAAAGATAAAATTTAATTTTAATAAAAATAAAAATTAATTTTATTGACTTTTAAAAAAATCAATAAAAATATTGCCCAATAAAATATTTTATTTTTATTTAATTTTTTTAAACAATGTGCTTTTTGTTTATGTCCTCACATAGATAGAGTTTCAGCTTTTTTGTTAATGATTACAAAGGGTAAAGTTTTTGTTGTTGTTGCACTTATTGAGTTGTTGTTGTTGCACTTATTGTGCAATGAGGAAATCTGTCAATTACATTTTTCATTAAATAGTTATAAAGAAATGAAGGGGTTTTTTTGATTTTTCAATTTGTTTTATTTATGAGTGCTTATCTTTAAAGATTTTGTTATTTTATACAAAAAATTTGGCTTTTATACTTAATAAGCTAATTTTGATAAAAAAATAAAATAACAAAAATTATTGATCAAATATTTTCCGATGAAAAAATTATCAAATGTTTTACCAAGAATTATTACAAAAAATTATTCAAATGTTTTACAAAACGGTTCTCTTAATAATTATTTTTTAATTGCGTTTTTTTTGAAATACGTAATAAGCCTCTCAAGGCGTTATGAAAAACGGCTATAGATGATAGCTACCCATATTTCTTTCAGTGCAATCAATTAATGTAACACCTCAAGTATAATAAGTTAATTGTTCAACTTATCCTGAATATTTAATTGTTTAATTCACTGATACTTAAGTTATTCTATTGATGGATTGTTTTAATTGTTATTTTTTTTTGCAATGTAATATTGTTTAATGTAATTTGTTATATGTAATTTTTTAAATGTAATTTTGTTTTGTTTTCGGAAAAAACACACTGAAACTTTTTAGTTTTCCTTGTGGTTTTTTGCTGTGGATTGTTTTTTTTAAAAATTATTTTTATTACGACTTTTTCGATTGAGTCGAAATTTTATCTATTTCGAATTTTTTTTTTTTTTTGAATTTTGAATCTTAAATTGCTCAAAGTTATGCAGGCGTTCTCTCTTCCGGAAACACGGCTGTCCAAACGAAAAGCTATCTCGGTTTTTTCAACTCGAAGTCTGAGATCGATAATTCAAACGTGCTTGTTTGTCGGTATGGAGATTTAAACTGTTCCATTAATGATTTTCTCTCTAGCTTGTTACCCCGTTATCAAAACGTTGACGGTCTTAACTTACGATATAAACATCCTGGCCAGCCCGAACCTAACTCAAAATTAACAAACCCAACCATTTCACCCTCAAATTCAACACAAACTACTGCATTGCAAACGAATAAACGTTTGGAATGTGAAATATTTTTGGAGGAAGTTTTTTATTCAAAAGAAAATGAGGAATGTCTTATGAAGACGAAACTGATTCGATAATAATAGATGAACAATACGATAGCCAAATTGGTGCGGTAAAGAAATCGTAAAGTTATTACTCTTAACCCTTTATTGGATAGGACCGCCAAATGGCGACATTCTTTTTTAAATCCAAATCAGACGAGTACTTTGAATTTTTATAGATTTGGAAAATATTTTTATAAAATCCTAGCCTACTACGATCTTTTTGCAATAAACTTATGCGAAACTGAACAATTGGATATTATGAAATAGGTCGATAAAGTTATGAGGTTTTTACATTCAAAAGTTACATGTTTTTGAATGACCTGTATACTTGGATTTACTAAATTTAATAATAATGTTTTTAGTTTATTTATTAGTTGAAACCTAGAATTTAATTTTTTGTATGCAACCAAGTTTGTAATATTTGTTTATGTGATCAATATCTCATCAGTTATTTTGATTCCGCCAATTGGCTGTTATGAACTACGGCGATTCGTTTTTGGTTCAAAACATAAAACTGTTTTGGTTTAACTCTTACAGATATTAAATATTAGAAAGACATTACTATTATTTTAGAAACATCTAACTGATGTTAAAGAAACACATAGTTATTATCAAATGTTAGATACACTTTATTCTTCATTAGTTTGTAATTTTTATGGTAAAACCTATCAAAAACACAGTTAAAACAAAATATGATAATAAAATAATTTTTACAAAATGTATTACTAACAAATAATTTTAAAGTTAAATAAAATTTCTGTATCGTGTTATTTACATATTCTGTAACAACTATTTTAATATCAATTTAGAAAAAAAAAATTATTAAGAAAATAATTATTAAGAAATTAAAACTTATATAGAGTAAACAAACCATATAAATAAATACACATATGTTGTTTTCTATAAATCACATTTCTATAAATCACAGTTTCATTTAGATAATAAAATGAATAAACAAAGAAAAATACGCTATGACTTTAATGAAGCTATTCAATATACTTTGGAGCCAGGTTCAGAGTCTGAGCTTTCAGATTTGGAACTTAGTAGTGATGAAGAGGACGATAATAATCTATTTTTGGTTACCCGTATAAATGATGAGATAAGTATATGTGAAGAAGAGCAATGTATGACTGCAGATATTCTTTTGGAAGATGAAATTAATATTGGATTTACAACTCCAGATAAGCCAAATACAAATGAGACAACTTCTTCATCCACATTACCAAAGCCAATAACTCATAATTATAAATGGTGTAATAAAAGACCACCTATAAGAGACACTACTTTATCTGGTTGTGAATTTAGTCTTCCACCTAACAATGTTGATACTTTTACCCCATTGATATATTTCCAAATGTTTTGGAAAGATACTTTGTTTACCTTACTTGCTGAACAAACAAATCTTTACAGTGTTCAAATATCTTCTAAATCTGTTAATGTAACAGAAACTGAATTGAAGCAGTTTATTGCAATACAAATGTACATGTCTATTTTCAAATTGCCAGCATATTATATGTATTGGTCAATGGAGACGCGATATCCTAAAATAGCTGATCTCATGTCTTTGTCTCGATATAAAAAAATAAGAGAATTTTTACATGCAGCTGATAACTCAAGACTTAATGATCCAGTTAATAAACATAACAAAATTTATAAAATTGCACCTGTACTAGATCATGTTCGTCAAAATTGTCTTTCTATAGAACCAGAAACTGGGCACTTTATTGACGAGCAAATAATTCCAGCCAAAACTCGCTATAGTGGAATAAGGCAATACAATCCTAAAAAGCCAGTGAAGTGGGGTTTCAAAAACTTAGTTCGTAGTGGAATTTCAGGAATTATATATGACTTTTTCTTATATACTGGTGTTGCAGCAATTGGCTCTGAAAAATGTAACGGCTCATATGTTGTGAAACAATTAATAGAATCCTTACCAAAAAATCAAAACTTTAGGCTCTGCTTTGATAATTGGTTTTGAAGTCTTGATTTATGTTTACATTTGAACAAATTAGGCATTCTTACAACAGCAACAATTAGAAATGATAGAATGTAAGGGTGTTGTTTACCAACTGAAAGTGAAATGAGAAAAAAAGGAAGAGGAAGCCATGCATATAAATGTGATATTAATTCAGGAATAATAATCACCAGATGGTACGATAATAAATATGTCAATTTATGCTCAACATATTGTGATCCAGATTCAATACAGATGTTAAAAGATGGAATCGCACTGAAAAAAACTTTGTCAACATAAACTGTCCATTAGTAGTAAAAGAATATAACCAAAGCATGGGAGGTGTAGATTTATGTGACATGTTAATTTTACTTTATCGCACTAATATTAAAACCAAGCGGTGGTACATTAAAATATTGTTTCACTGCATTGACATTTGTAAAGTTAATGGTTGGTTGATTTACAGGCGTCATTGCAATCAATTAAAAAAAAACAGCTGACATTACTTCAGTTTACAACACAAATTGCATCTAGCTTGTCTTATGCAGAGAAACCCCTAGTGGCAGTTGGCAGGCAATCTAAAAGAAAATTGTGTAAGGATGTGACACCACAAAAGCGAAATAATTCAATTCCTTTACCAAACAAAGATATTCAGCTTGTTGTGTTGATTGTTTAAATCATTGGCCTGAACATCGTGAGAAAAAACTTAATTGTCGCCTATGTAAGGTTGGAAGCAGCAGAATTTTTTGCAAAAAATGCAACATTTGTTTATGTTTAAACAAAAAAAACAATTGTTTTTATTCTTTTCATGTAAAGTAATTATTTTGATTTGTTTAAGGTTTCTTTATTGAAACATAATTTTTTTTTGTGATTTTTCCTTAACGGTTCATAACCGCCAAATGGCGGTCATTTGCCATTTGAAAACTACTAATGGTAGCAAAAAAAAATTTCCGATTTGCAATTAATGATATAAAACTATGTTTTTTGCCAAAGGAATATTTTTTTACTCAATATCTTCACATAGTGAACAATAAAGGGTTAATTATTTTTTTCTATCCATTTTCCTTTTTTTAGCTTTGTTCTCAAATCAGACTTTTATTTCGAATTTTTTTTTTTTTTTGAATTTTGAATTTTGAATCTTAAATTTTGTTTTAAACTTTTCCTTGCTACAAAAAATCTTTTTTTCGAGTTTTTCCGTTCTATTTAATAAATTCTCGTGAATTATGTAAGTCACGTTTTTGAATAAGCGCGAAAGCTGAGGTAATCTGAGTTGTTGTAGATCGCGCTTTTGTGTAAAATGTTATGGTCCAGTGCGTCCATCTGTTAGTATTACGTCAGTTCAAACGAAAACTCGTGCTATAAGGTTAAGGTTTATACGTTTGTATGTCAGGTGGTAAAATTATTATATTTATGTTTTAGGTACACGAGTTTTCAATTTAGGAAATCTAATCGTCTCCATCATGGCTGTAAATATTTTAACGTGCAACATAAACGGTCTAAACGACCAAGACAAACGCGATAATTTTTTTGGGTTTTCTTCGATCTTATCCTTCAGGGAAGTCAACGAAATCCGGACCTTCCACTGTTAAACAGTGGAGTGACGAATGGACTGGAATAATAATGGACTGGAATAAATGGAATATATTTGGAACTCTGGTCCGAGTCATAACTGTTGTGGGGTGCAGGACACAGGACTACCCGTCCTGATGGCCGGGGATTTCAACATGGTCAAAAGCCTACCTCTTGACACAGAAGGCTCTAACAATGCTAAATATCACACTTACGGCATTGCTCAACTTGGGGTCATCCAAGGTAATTATAACCAAGGTAAGTATGACCTAGTAGATGTTTATCGTTACAAGTTTCCCAACAAAAGCGAACTCACATAGCGCAATCAGACGTATTAAATGTAGACTCGCAGAATCTACTGCCCTGATGAAGTCGCCAAAAAAACAACATATACCATAATTCTCACCAACCCTTTTTCCGACCTTTTTTCGTGTCAACAACTGTCAATTATAGTAAAACCAGGAGAGGAAATTTCTGCAAATCTTAATTCAAGATTGGCAAAAAACTAAAAAACGATCCTATACGTCAATTTTAAAATGGTAAGACGACTGTAAACTTTTTGTTAGGATTGAATTACAGCACATATCGATACAGGAAAGTGCAAAAAACAAAAACAAATCAAAAGGATTGAAAACGAAATCCAACGGGAGCGACAAAACGCTAACCTGAATTTAGATAGATAAAACGCGCTCTTTTCTTGCTCCAGTTTTCCGGAGCGTTTATTCGCACGAAACAAAAAATAATCGAAGAAGGATAGTTGTATAGTTTTTGTAAAAAGTTCAACAGTTAATTACCGAAATTCGCAAGAATGACGGCACATTGACGAGTGAACCTGGTGAAATACTAAACTCCCTAGTTTCATATTATAAAAATATTTACACCAAAACTAGTTTATGCAAAGACAGCCAAAACTATGTCTTGTCACACATCACTAAACGTTTAAGTGATGATGAAAATCAATTTTTAAATACCCGCCTAACTGGCGCGGAACTAAAAGAAGCTTTTTTTAATTTTGAAAACGGAAAATCTTTGGGCTATGACGGACTTCCAGCTGAACTTTTTAAAACCATTTAGAAAAATATTTTGAAGAAATACGAAATACTTTTCGAAGAAAAAAACACCAGCCACTCTATGAAAAAATCAATTATTTCGCTGAATCGGCTGTTTACATATCGTTAATCGCTGATTACAAAATAATCACAAAAGCGCTGGCCCTAAGACTTGCAAAAGTAATGGGGAAAATTATAGAACCAAACCAAACCAAACCAAATCAATCCCAGGTAGAACAATATTCTCAAATTTACATTTAGTCCGTGATCTTATAAAATACGCGGAAAAATCTACCTAGTATCGTTTTGTTAATAGATCAAGAAAAGACGTTAGATAAAGTGCGTTTCTGCTTTAGAGTCTCCAAAAACTCAATCTTGGAGAAAATTTTGCATCTTCTGTTAACACCTTATATTCAGAAGTTTCGGCATCTGTTCTAAATTGCGGCTTCCTGTCAATTGCCTCCTTTCCCACGAAATAGGGATTTAGACAGGGTTACGCTCTCGCTCTCTCTTGCTGTATGTTTTTGTCGCCGAGGCTCTCGCTTTGGTGGTCAGAGCAGACAGCAGAATAAAGGGTTTCCACTTACCAGGTACACCGACGATTTGAACTTTTTTTGCCACGTAAAATCAGTCCGACATAGAGTAAACCGATTTCAAAATATTAGGTGTTACTTTTTACACCAGACTGAGCAATACTACCAATTTGGCTAGGAACTCTAAACAAAATAGAGAAAAAAACTCAAGTTTCTGGAACTACGCACTTAATCACTTAGGCCATTTTTGAAAATCTGTGGCAAGACCAATTTCAATCAGGTCAAGAGAGAGATTTTTAGATTTTTCAAAAGCGGGGATCTCGGAATTTAATCACCGAAGGAGCAAAGTCTTGCACTTCGCCTCAAAACACTCTTTCAACTGAAAGAATGCCAAGAGGAAAAAGCTCACGATTATAACTACTTTTCAAAGTATTGGTTCGCGAGTTCACTTATAAAACTTACAAACCAAAACCAAAGCTGGAACTTTTTAAAGCAGAACAATTTTCCAAAACACTGACAACAAAAACGTCTCAGTACTACAAAACAACAATAAAAACATTAGGCAAAAACGGTCCCTCTTTAACGTCCCCCTAAAAACACTTTTTTACTTAGAAGTGGCAAAAAACAAAAAGACAGTCGTGCCAGCAGAACTTTTCTGGAAGTGGACCCAAATTTGGAAAAAAAACTTCACCTCCCACGCATCCGGACCGACTCAAAATATCTTTTTTCGCTTTTTACAAAACAGTTTACCTTCTGGTGGCCAAAAGCACAAGGCAACAGATCGTCAAAATAACAAATGCAAAATTTGCGGTAAAATTGAGGACAACATCCACATCTTTGCCTACTGTCCTCCTTCTGTTGAAATATGGGATATTTTGAACATATGTATATAACTCCTTGACACCCCAAAACAATTTCTTTCCAATAAATTCAATTTTTTCGATTGAAACAGCGAATTTCGAATCTCGATTGAAACAGCGAATTTTGAATCTCGATTGAAACAGCGAATTTCGAATATCAATTAAAACAGCTTTCTCGATTGAAACAGCGAATTTATTGGAGAAAAACCCCACTGTTTGACACTCACTCAAATCCTGAGTGCAATATGGAACAGTTGATGCCACCACATGTATAGTGACACAAAAATTGACCCAGTGGCAGTAATCAGGGTAATAATTAGGAACATAAGAAATTTTATTACTTTAAAATTTAATTTTCATGTCCGTAAAAACACTGCGGACATGAAAATTAAATTTTTAAAATTAAAAAACACTTTTCTGTCAATATTTTTGTATTAAAAACGTTTTCTGTCAAGTAGAGAATGGAAATCTGAAAAAAACATATGAGTTCTTTATATTTTTAGTAAAGATTTCCTTTTCTCTGGAATTTTTTTATGTTATACAACAAAGTTATTGTTAAATATGATTAGAAAATCACTGCCAGCCCTTATATTATGAAATATTATTTTAGCATATAAGTGTTTATCTTTAGTGTTCGTAACGTAAAGTTTGCGTAAAAGTCCTGTAATTCTTTATGTGTTTTGATAAAAAAAATTTTCTTTTATTTAAAAAATTTTTTTAACCTATGTTGAATATTCTCATAATTATATCTAAACTCACGAATTCTATCCGCACCACGGCTGGAAAATAGAAAACAAAAAATACAAAAAAATATAAAATCAAAAAACACATAATATAACACAAAATATAAAATCGAAAAACACAAAAAAGTATAACAAAATATAAAATAAAATAAATAGAAAATAGAAAATGTATATATATATATATATATATATATATATATATATATATATATATATATATATATATATATATATATATATATATATATATATATATATATATATATATGAACATTTGTAAAAGCTATATATTGTAAAGCGATATAAAACCCGAGTTAATGTAATTTTTTAAAAAATTGTAAACATTATTTTGTAATAAAAAAATAATAATTTTTTTTTGAGGAGTAGAAACTTCTGTTAGAACAAGACTCACTTATAGTTGACTCATTACATTGATTAATTGTTATTATTATCATTTTTTTAATATTAGATTTTTTGTAAGCAGTATCCCACAACATATATATATATATATATATATATATATATATATATATATATATATATATATATATATATATATATATACACATATATATATATATATATATATATATATATATATATATATATATATATATATACAAATTTTTTTTAATTTGTATACAATTTTTTTAAATAAGAAAATATTAATTGTTTATATAAATTATTTAGATAAGATAAGATGAGATTTTTATTAACAATAATCAATGACAATAAAAAAAAGTCAGGGTAAGAAAGGCTAATCAGGGTAATCAGATATGTAAGGGTAATCATGATAATTAGGGTGAGTAAGGGTAAAATAAAAAATCAGGGTAAAAAAAGTTGCTATTAATACGCGTAAATCCGAATTTTACGGATTTACGCCACATTTTACGTTTTTTCGGCCCCATACTGTGACACTTTATCGGCCCCATGCTGTGACACTTTTTCCAGTTAGTGCAAAAGTTTCATGGTATGAATCTGTTTTGCTCTGTTATTTTTTAGAAAAATTTTTAGAAATATGTATCGATGTTTTTTGAATACTAGAATTATGTAAATTTAATTTTGCATGGATTTCTTTGAGTTAAAATTGTATTTATTATGAGCTTATTGTTTTTAAAAATTTGCTTGCTTTTTGGACATTAAGTATAAATCAAAGAAATGCTGGTTCATTTTTCTAACAAATTCTCTCAACTTTAAAAACCTTTTTTTTACTACTAGCCAAATTTCATTGAAAAAAAGCATACTCAAGCATCTTAATACTATACTCCATTTAGGTAAAAACTAGCTTGTTTTTTGGACATCAAGTATATATCGAAGTAATGCTGGTTTATTTTTCTAATATATTCTCTTAACTTTAAAAAGCTTTTTTCTTACTGCCTGCCAAATTTCACTGAAAAAAAGCATACTCAGGCACCTCAATACAATACTCCAATTAGATAACTGTTATAAGCTTTAATAATGCGGTACACTCACAGTGAGGAGGGGTGGAATGTACTATTAATAACAATAATGATGTTGGATATAGATTATTTAATTGTACTAAACAGTATAAATATTTACCATTATTTAAATATGTTAATTTTTTTATTTATCAAAATTAAACTTTTTTTCTTCTTGCTCTTCTTGCTATCATGGGGCCAAAAAGGAAGTTTGTGTTTTATGGTAAAAGCAAAAAGTATTTAATTAATTTGAATTGTCAAAAATAGACATTGACTAATACAGTGTATAATACAGTTTGTAGAAATGACTAATACAGTGTGTAATACAGTTTGTAGAAAATTCTATTATTTTCAAAAAATAAAGATTCGTTTCTCAAAACATCTCAACAAGTCACTAAACATTTTAAGATAGATTTAAGATAGAATCAGGTTAGGAGTCTCATAAATAAATTATTGAATTGGGCTAAAAATTTTAACTGGGACAGTAAACGTTTTTTTGACTTTTGCAATAACTCTTTTTTAAGCGATATATCAAGTTAGGCTAACATTGTATTATTATCAGGCTCCTCAGATGTTTTACATACCAATATGAATGTTTTATCACCTTTAACTAGTGGACAACAACATCTGCAGGTTATAGTGAACGAGGCATAACTAACCATATACTTAGAGAGAAATTAAGCCCTATAAAACAAAAACTAAGAGGTAGGTACTCTTACAAAGAACGTCGTAACAAGATATCACTATTAAAAGCTGAATTAAACAGCATGCCAAATCAATTATGTATTCTAAAACAAAATGTTAAACAGAAAGAAAAAATAGTTAAAGGGCAGAAATACAAAATCTGAAAAAACTCACTCAAAAAAAAATTACGACCAGATTTGTAACTTTAAAGCTGAAAAAAAGACTTTGAAATTATATGAAATGCGTTAGTTAAGGCAACTCAAAACTAAGTATAATGCTGCTGTTTTGACAAGTAGCAGGGTAATTGCTAGTTTGGAAAATGATTTGCTCCAGATTGAGGAGGAAAGAAATATAATTATGTCGGATGATGAAAAAACATATTCATTACAAATAAGAATGATAATTTATAGTTTGTTATTGTGTAATGTACCAATAGGATTTCTAAATTTTTTAGATGAAAACAATCTACCACGAAGTATTATTCCTAGATATCGTGGAAATAGGCTTCGTGTTCTTTTTCATACTTGTTTCTTTTTTATGAGTGAGTTTAAACATTTATTTTTATTTAGTGAGTTTAAACATTTCCTCACTGTTGGAACAGTAAAATGTAATAGTTGAAAGAAATGTGTGCTTGTTTTGTTTGGAAAACTCCTTACTGGGCCTTGAATGAAAAAGTTTTATGTTTCAGCTAAGGATGCAACTTTTGATCATGTTTCTGGTATTCAGGTAGTGAAAAAAGTTTTGCTAATAATTACTAATTGTGAATCAAATCCAGCCACTCTGTTACGCAGAAGAACAGATTTTTTGGAAATACTCTTCCCCCTTACATTTTAAAATCAATGTATGCTCCATTGCTAACCACAAACACTTGTATATACTTCATTGATAACCAGCTTAAAAAATGACTTCTGCTTGTCTTCCAGCCACTCTGATTTGCAGAAGATCAAAATCCAGCCACTATGTTTCGCAGAAGAATAGATTTTTGGAAATACTCTTCCCCCTAACATTTTAAATCAATATATGCTCCATTGCTAACCACTAACACTTGTATAAGCTTCATTGATAACCAGCTTAAAAAATGACCTCTGCTTGTCTTGATGCTGTGCAAGTTGTCTTGAAGCGACAATATAAAAGGTATTTCTCATTTTCTATTACAGAGACACTAAAGGAGGAGACTGCGAGTGCAAGGCCTCACAATATTGATAGTGAAGAGATAGTTGATATGTTTAGTGATGCCAAAGGAAGATGTCCTAATGCCACAATTTGCCACATATCTTGCAAATTAAGATGTAAAATTAATAAGACTGTATATTATTTAGACATTCTAGGCCAACTGTATAAAGAAAAAGTTGTTAAGTTCATGTTGCACGAAATGAATAAAAAGAGAAAATTTTCCATAAAATGCCCCAAATTTGCTTTTTAAATGAATCTTAATGAGAGTGTTAAAATATTATTATAGTCTAAGTTTCTAAAAACATCTGAAGAAATGTTATGCAACTGTCTTACATGTTAAAGATACTTTTATTACGTAGATAACATTGAAGTAAATAAGTACAGCTCTTAATAAAATTAATTTTTTACCAAACAAATAGTAAAACAATAAAATTGTTGAACTGAACTTTAAATCAATTAATTTTTTGCCGTTTACTAAAATAAATTAAAGTATAGAGACTAATTTAAGAACAAGTTTTGAAATAGTCGGGTGTGGAACAGACTTACTATTACCCGTATCTACGGGTCATGACAGCGAAATAAATCATAAAAGTTGTAATTGTTTTTTTAATGAAACTGCTTTCTCCCAAAAAGTTATACTTCTTGGTATTTTTTCTATTTAAACAATCAAATCCTAAGCAAAACATTATTTTATCTTTTTTTTTTGCTTTTGCAAAGTCAAAATCTTAATAAAGTTCTTTACAAAAATAAAGTTACCTCATTAAAAAATTAAAAAATATTATTAAAAAAATTAATAAAAAAAATACAAACTTTATGTGGTCATTTTCAACTTTTTGAACTTTTTTTCCTTAACACCTAACATAATATTTACTGAGTGTGTAAAAAACTTGCATAAAATTATTTTTTCATTTATAACTATGCATATTTTAACTTATGCATTTTTATCCCAAAACAACGTACATCACCCAAATATCAGTGAAAAACTTTCCTTTGCAGATTTAAATCTTGTTAAGTTCTTCACTCATATTTACAGCCTTATATTTTGAATTTTTTCTACTCTGATAAAACCAACATTAAGTAGGGTGGAGTGGGGCTAGATAAGCATAGGGGCAAGTTGGGCAGTTAAAATATCTCAAAAACTACGCATCACATGACAAAACATCTAATAAATGAAAATTAAGGAATTAAAATCTTAACGCGCAACGAAAGATTGCTGAAAAGCTATTGAGTAAGATATATGGGCTTTTATTTTGGACCAAAACAGCAAAAAAAAAAATTATGCTACTTTTCTCTTGCATGCTCATTAACTTTTTTATCTGCTATCACTTAAGTGTTGATAAATTACCATTTCATCATCAGACTTTTGATTAAAATTAACTGTTTTTTCTTAAGTCTTACTGTTCTTTAAAAAACCCAACTAATGTGTTTTCTTGTCTAGAGGGGTAAGTTGAGCAGCTTTGAGAAAAATAAATAAACTGAACTATTGAACACAAAGATCACAACTTTGATAAGAAATTATAGAGCGGTACATTATTTATATATATTTTTAAAATTAGTAATGTTTAAATTGGGATTCACAGTTGATAGTTGTTTAAAGTATAAAATTATATTTTTATATTTTATAAGACTTTCTTATTATTTAAGTTTTTCACTTTTTGTACTTGTGTCATTAAGGTATAAAATAAAAAGTTAATAATCTATAAACACGCTTACTGTTAGTGAAAGTTTTATTGATGGTTCACTCAAGTTTCGTATCATACATATTCATTTCTTTGTTGAATTTTTAACTTACCACACACTATTGCTTAACTTACTCGCTGGGGCAGGTTGAACAGCTCTGCAAACTTTAGGCAATATGTTTAAAAAAAAATCAAAAACTATACTTTATTCTTAACAAATTTTAAGCAGGTTAAATTATCTTTCACATATTGAAAAAATTATGTAAGACCGTTCATGAGATCTGTTAGATTTAATAAAATTTGCTCAATTAGCTCTCTCTACCCTACCTAAAACATTTTTGAATTGATTGCCCAAGAGAACTTTTTTTTAAAATAACTTCAAAAATAATAACTATATGCACTAGTCTTTTTCATTTATAAAAAAAATTTTTTTTAGTCTTTTCTTATAATTTTATTTTATTGGCTGTTAAATCTTTTTTTTTTTTAATATTTTTATATATTAAAAATTATAAGTTTAACTTTTCAACTCTGACCAAAACACATTCACGGCTGGATGCAATTAGTAAGTAATTGATTGTTACTTATATTTTTTGTCAACTTTTTATATTATTTTTTTTATTACTTTAAAACACATTTTTATATAAATCATTTTCTTACCGTTTCGGCTACGAGGAAGGCCTTTATTACTTCCAAATTTTTCTCATGTAACATAATTTTATCTTGTTGTGCATCCACTTTTACCATAAGTTCATTTTTAAGTGCATCCACTGTTGATGTAATTTTCATTTCAAGTGCAACCACTTCTGACGCATTTTTGTTTTCAAGTGATTCCACTGCCGAGGTAATTTTATTTTCAAGTGCAACCGCTTTCAACGCAATTATGGTTTCAAGTGATTCTACTTTTGACATAATTTTATTTTCAAGTGCAACAACTTCTGTAGCATTTTTGTTTTCAAATGATTCCACTTTCGAGGTAATTTTATTTTCAAGTGTAACTGCTTTCGATGCAATTTTGGTTTCAAGTGATTCTACTTTTGACATAATTTTATTTTCAAGCCCATTCACTGTTAACATAATTTTATTTTCAAGTGCATTCACTTTTGACGCAATTTTATTTTCAAGCGTATCCAATGTTAACGTAATTTTGTTTTCAAGTGCGTCCAATTTTGATACTGCCAATGAAAGATGGGTTTGCATTGAAGAATCGGCGTGCGTTTCATGTTCTTTTCTCATTCCCTTTTAATATAATAAATATCCTAATTATTTTGATATAAATTAAGATAAAAATTATCTATATTGCACATACCAAAACAAAATCAACACTTCTTTAACTGATTCAAAAGTTGTAGAGAAAAAAGAAGAGAAAAATATTAAATAATGCGGAATCTGCGATTTACTGTTGTTTTCTACCGCCCTTCTTGCCATTGAAAGTAGCCAATTAACAATCATGAGCGAGGGATTAAAAACTCATGATTATAATTAAGCAAAAAATCACAATTTTACACACTAAAAAAAGAATTAAAAGTTTCTAACTCAGGTTAGAATATGT
Organism: Hydra vulgaris; assembly: GCF_038396675.1. Lineage (NCBI taxonomy): Eukaryota > Metazoa > Cnidaria > Hydrozoa > Anthoathecata > Hydridae > Hydra > Hydra vulgaris. The sequence continues at coordinate 45,426,586 of NC_088927.1, read as the reverse complement.
GATATATGCTTAGTAAAGTTGTTTTTTTTTAAATTAAAAACTTTTTTCAAGTTGATTTTTACATGATTTAAATTAGTTTTAGTTAACACTAAAACTAATTTGAGTCAACACATTTAACTTTGTAGACACACATATAAATGTCATGAAAAAAATGCAATTGTATCATAAAAAAAAATGTCATGAAAATTTACAATGGTTTCAATTTAAGAAAAAATATTTATAATAAAACAAATCTCAACTAAAGATAGAAGTCAGTTTAAATAAAAACAAAATTTTAAAAACAACTAATTTTGCAATCGCAATTATTACCTTAACAAATCTTGATATGTCTTTTGAACACCTCAAGACTTTTTGCCTCACTATTAAGAGTGTTCCAGAGCAAGGTGGTTCTATTTAACGTACAGCATGAATGATTAAATATGGAGCCTTTCGGAGGTATTTAGGAGGTAGATTGAGTTTTTGCTACAACGGAGTTTATTCTTAATTTTTTTTTATAGCAGAAAGGTTTTTCATAAATATTGGATTTAGACAAATAATAGATTTGAAAGTTTCCATTATAAGAAATCCCAAGTATTTTAGATGGATTCTAGGACTATTATCAAAATTTAATAATTCATCCAGAGGCAAGTTAAATCTTTTATAGAATATAATTAGTGCTTTTTTATGAATTCTATTTATTTGTTTGTCATCTTTTTCTAAACAAAACAGCCAAATTAAAGGACAATAAGAAAAGTTTGACAAAATAAAAGCATTAAACAGCAAAATAGAATTATCACGAGATAAAATATTTCTTATGAGTGATATGGCAAAACGTTTACCATTATTTTTACTGCATAACTGTTTAATGTGTTCCCCAAACTTTAGATCTTTATCAATTGTTATACCCAGTAGTCTTAGCGGGTTTTTTGCCCCCTTATCGGAGGCCAAAAAACCCTTATATTACCTATTTTTAGCAATAGATTTTTTGTGTTTTTTAAACCAACTAAAAGATATTGAAACTTATCTGGGTTCGCAACCATTGAGTTTAACTGAAACCAATTGATAGTATTGTTTGCTTCTTTTTGCAAACAAAAAATAACCTCCTCAAAGCTATAATCACAAGCATAAATAGTGTCATCAGCAAAATAACAATATTCTGTATCTTTAATAAATAAAAATAAGTCATTTATAAAGATATTGAACAAAATAGATCCAAGGATTGACCCTTAAGGCTTTTCAGATAATTTATCCACCCAATTTCAGGCAGAAGGTTTTTACCCTTTGTAAAAAATATACGACAGGAAGAGATTAGGAATTTCTGTCAAAAAACCATAAGGGTCTAATTTAGTAATTTTTAAGTCATGCAGGATATAGTTGTACGTTTTTGAGAGATCTATTAATATTGATGCAGAAATGCCTCCACTAATAATACAATCATGCCACTTATTAAGTTACAAAAAAAGGGCATGCTGAGTATTATAACCTCTTTAGAAACCACACAAAAGTTAATCAAATCTAGGCTTAATAAATATCATGATTTGTTCATATAAAATAGTTTCAAAAACTTTAGAAAGGGCTGGTAAAATGCTAATTGAACGGTAATTTGACTTATCAGTTGGGTCATTTTTCTTAAAACATAGTATAACATTAGCTATTTTTAGAAATTACGGGTATTTACCATCATAAATACTATTATTTATGCAATCTGTAAAACTGTTCGTAAAGTGAGTAATATAAGATTTTAACATAGAAGTTGGTATACCACCACTAGTCTTTTTCTTATTATTTATAAACCCTATTATTTTTGTAATATCATCATGTGTGATTTTATGGAACTTGAAACTATGTCTACACGTACTAAATGTTTACTTTATATTTATTGTATTGGGATAATCAACACACTTTTTGATATCTGCATCAACTGGGTCTATAAAGCATCGAAATAAAGGCGAATGTATGAAGTTTGTGCAACTAAATCGCACTGCAACGTTTATAAAATAGTTATTAAAAATATTAATCAATAAAGGGTTTTCAGAGATGATGTTTTTAACTAAAGTGATATATTTGTTAGAGTGACCTGATTTATCTGAAAGGAAAGGTTTTGTTAACTTCCAGAGGATGTATCTGAAAGGTGTAATTTTCACCCTTATAAGGTAAAAAATTGTATTAAAAAATGATTTATTGTACAATTTTCTACTTTAAAGCTATAATGTTTCATTTAAAGTGTTGAAAACTATACCCTACTAAAGATATATTATATAATAGGATATATAACCTAAGAAACATATCCTAATATTTGTATATTTTACGGTACATATCTTAACATATGCATATCCTAAGGTACATATGCTATATGTATTCTACTTTAAGGTAGCAATTCTACCTTTTCTATAAGTGTGAGCAATGCACTTAAAAAAATTTCGTGAGACATTATAGTTTTCTTATTTAAAAAAAAAATTTAAAATTGAGATATTTGTATTTAATGATTGTTTGGATATTGGCCAAAGTTCTTACAAATAATGCATGCTTTGCGCAACTCAAATAGGATCTTAAAATCATCTCTCCATACAGATTTTATGTTACACGTTTTCTGTCTTTACATTGTATGCTATTTGAAAGAAACAGTACTTGTGGCAGTATCAATAAAATCATAGTTAAAAAAAAAGAACTGAATGAAAGGCTTTCAATTTAAAATTGAATTAAAAAAACTCTCTTTCTAACCACATAAACAGAGTCCATCGATTGTTTAAACCGTTAAGATATCCTTCAGAAACTTTTTCAGATTTCAAATTATTTTACAGTTAAAGTTTCTCACTACTCGTTTAATAACGTCTTCCTACAAATTTCTTACTCTACTTTTTTTACATTTTTTAACAAAAATTAACTCGAAATCATTATTATTGCTTATCACTATATATTATTGCTGAAATAAACGCTGGTGCTGCCGCTGAACTAAATGCTGGTGCTGTTACTCATTCGTGTTGATTTAGCATGCTTGGCCTTTTAATATTTCTTTTTATATTTTTGACCACGCGATTAGGTTTTAAAATTTCTCTTTATATTTTTGACCATGCAATAAGATTAAATCTTTATAATCTGTTAATATCTGAATAATCAGTAATAAGATCAAAAACATGGCTTCATCAGCTTAATAATTAATAAAATGGAAAACTTTTTAATTTGATTACTTCTGTAGTAAAGGATAAACCCCAGGCCAGCACAAGGACTATATTAGAGGCGCCAATCTTTATATCCTTGACTATTAATTTTTTCATCTTTGCTCACCACTTCAATGAAAAAGTAATTTTATTAAGGAGTACTAGTTAGTTTTTTTTTGTGTTTTATATGTTTGTGAGTTATATGTTTATTTAAATTGTGTTGTTTGTATGTTAAATGTTTACTGAAATCGTAAGTTTAAATTAAGGGGCGTCAAGTATATATTATAAATTATTGATTTACATGTATATGCTCTGCACTTCAATTAAAAAGTAATTACAGAAAAAAGTAGTAATTAGTTATTTATTTAAAAGCATAAATTTGTGAGTCATGGCAGAGAAAAAGAAACCTACAGGTTTCTTTTATAGTAAACACTAATCAGATATGGAGAGAGAAGACAAAAAACAAGCAAAGACATTGGTTAAATTTTTTTTAGGTAGAAAGAACAAGATCCATACGGTAATCAGCATCAATTGCAGGTAAGATTTGATATCAGAGTGCATTTATTACTATCAACAACCCCGCGGAATAGGAAAAATGAGGTCGGCAATAATTTGCCGACTTCAATCTTTCAACCAATTTCAATCATCTTCAATCTTTTCAATCAAAAGAGGTCGACATCATGTCGACAAAAATTATTTGATACAAAGGTCCTACCATGAAACATAAAAATAAGGCAATTTTTTACCAACCTCAAACACTTTCAGGTCGGCAGTTAGGTCAGCATTGCCGAATGCCGACCCTAATTCCGAGGGTTGTTAAGTTATTTAATAAAAACAAAATAATAATAATTTAAAGAGATAATCAGTTACTGTTATTTAAGTTTTAATAATTGTTGGTTCTATCTTTAAAATATTTTTATCTTGATGTTGGTTGTTAATTGTACTTTTAACCATTTTTATAATTTATAACAAACAGAAACAATTTGTACGTTAGGAGCAGATGACGTCAGGGGAAAATTTACGGTCTTAAGATATAATAGTTATTTCTGATAATTATTCAATAGAAACAATAAAGTTTTTAAAAACCTGCTCAACGCATTTCAAAATTCTGATTATGTACGTTGGGAAACTCGTGTGTATTATTTAAGCAAAAAAAATCAAATTGAGTTCAGTTGTCGTCTCTCCTGCAAAGTTACTAAGTTAATCTTGTGTAAACTGCAGAAAGCTTTGTATTATTCTATAATTTTGGAATGCATTCTTGACGAAAGTTGTAAAGAGCAAATGTCACTTGTAGTTCGCTTTGTCTATGCAGTTTTAGGCGAAGAAGAAAAGGTAAAGAAACATTTTTTTAAATTTGTTCAGGTCTCTTTTACATTTGAGCAAAGGTTGACTGCTTGCTTGTTAGACGAGCTTTCAAAAAAGGAATATCATCACAAAATGTGTGTGGCCAAGGTTATGATAAAGGATTAAACATGATTTGAAAGAATTTAAACGTACAAAAAAGTATCCTTGACCTTAACTCACAAGCTTTTTTTTCTTCTTGTCAGTAATGCAGCCTTTCCTGCACTGTAACTGTTGACCTTTTCAGCAATATTCAAAAGAATTATAACTTTTTTTTTTGGATCAACCCAAAAATGGAGTATATTAACAAATCGAGTAGAAGATTTGAATGTAAAACATCTAAGTAAAATCTGTTGGGAGCATAGAATAGACACTTTTGCAATACCATATTTATGTAGTTCATGACGCTATTTTTGAATCCAAATTAGATTCCAAGATTGATGGTTTTGGAAAATGTACCGCTATGGAAATTGCCAAGAAAACTACAGATATCAAACTCCTCTGCTATTTGTCACTTGGTATGATTTATTGTTCAAATTTAATTTTGTAAGCAAAACACTTCAGGTGAAGACTGTTTATTTGCAGAGGGTTTTGAAACTATATGAAAGTGTCGACTTTTTTGAAGTATATGAGATCGGATTATGAGCTGTATAGAGTTACTAAAGATGCTATGGAACTTGCTGAAACACTCTATTTGCTTAGTTTGTAGCAAGAGTTTTGACCAAACTAGCCAAGTGGTGGTATGATGAAACACATAAATTAAATCTGTTTTTAGTTAATGTAATCATAAAAAGTGTTGGAAAATATTCTTGAAAGAATGTATTTAAAAGAAATTTTGAAAAGAAGTATAGTTTTTTAATATCTATAATTTTTTAATATTTATAATTATAAGTAAATTTTATTTAAAAAAATATATACTTCACTAAATATTAATATACAGTTTCTTTTTAAGTAAATTTTGTTAAAAAGATATATACTTTGTTCCTTTTAAAATTACTTTTTATTGTTTTTTTGATTAAATACTAACAATATTTTGTCAATAATTAATAATAACTACCTTAAATATATAACATTACTCAGTTAAAAAGATTATATCATTTCATTTATAACTTTAGTTTAAGTTCTTGATGGAAATATTTTAACTTTACACACTGCTATAATTTTAAAACATCTAATTTAAATGACTACGTTTAGAGATAGAATCCCTATATATTATTGCTAAACTTAATGCTGCTGTTGCTGTTACTCATTCAAGCGCGTTCATACTGAATTTTTTGAAGAAGGTTTAGCAGGCTTGGCCTTTTAATATTTCTTTTCATAATTTTGGCTACGTGATGAGGTAATTTATTGTCTTCTTAATCTTTATAATCTATTAATATCTGCTTAATCAGTATTAAGATAAAAAACCTTTCTTCATCAGCTTAATGGTCTGTTGGTCTGTAATTGGTCTGTTAATTGGCTGTTAATGGTCTGTTAATTGGCTTATAATGGTCTGTTAATTGGCTTAATGGCTTCATAAGCTTAAGGTCGGAAACATTTTAATTTGATGACTTTAATAGTATAGGATAAACCTGTTGTTATTTTTAAATTAGTATGGTAACTTTTAAAGTCAGGTAATTTATTTAATTCACACATTTAATAATTACACAATTGAAGTCCGTAGTCATTTTTATTTAAAGTATATCAATCTGTAATTTTATTTGCAAAAATTAGCAGACGATGATGACTCTAGAAGACGATGCTCTTTTCAAAGGTCAAACTCTTCATAAAGTTAGTGTTTAACTCCTAAACTCTTGCATCTCACATGGTCAACTCTATGTTGCATGTTAAAGAACAAGATCGTTTAATACCTTATTTTAAAGAAAATCTGTTTGCTTTTATAATATAAAAAACCAATCGTTTGATTGTTTGTTTTTTTAAAGTTGTTAAACATTTATTATGAGGTATGTTGTTAAACAAATATTACAAAAATAATGTTGTATTTTATAAATGTTTCTAACTTTTATATTATATAAACAAATCTAACTTATATATTATATAAACAAATATTGCAAATATAAGGTTGTGTTTTATGTTTCTAACTTATATATTTTTTAGTTTATATATTTAATCATATTTATGTTTTAATTGTTTTGTGTTTATATGTATTAGAATTATATTGGTTTATATTTTGAAAGTTTGTAAATATTTTTATATATGAAGTGTTTCTACGTTTGTGATGTGTTATAATGTTATGTGTTTATAGTTTGTAAGTGGTTAATATGTTGTTTGCAAGATTTCAAATTGTTGTGGCTGGGCTTAGTTTGCAGCAAGAGTGTTGGCCTTGCTATCTAAGTGATTTACTTTTCTATAATGTGACATGGCTTTCTTGAGAGCTAGAATAATGTCCGTGCCAGTAAAGTGGTGCACTGACATGATAAAACACATAAATTAAATCTGTTTGTAGTTATAGTAATCATAAAATGTATTGAAAAAATATTCTTGAAAGAATGTGAATTTAATAGAAATGATGAAAAGATATATAGTTTATTGAACTTTTTTCTTTAGAATGTTAAATAAATAAAAAAAAATTAAAATAGTTTCAATATTTTTAAGTTTCTTCACTTAAAGCAAATATTTGCATGTTTATAGAGGTTTTCAATTATTAGTTTTGTATTTACTTAATGCAATTTTTGCACTAAATACATTTTAAAGTAATGAAAGGGATTTTAAGATGGGCAATTACATTTCACCGTTTAATACTGGCAGTGCTTGCTGAACAGAGAGGCATTATAATTTTTTTAATTTGCTTTGTTTATGAGTATTTATCTGTAAAAAATTAATAACATTTTAAATTACTTTTTGTTTTTTTATTTAAATACTAGTAATATTTTGTCAATAATAAAAAAGAACTACCTTAAATATTATATTACTCAGTTAAAAAGATTATATCAATTTTTTTACAACTTTAGTTTAAGTTTTTGATAGAAATATGTTATCTTTACATTGCTAAATTATTTTAAAACATCTAATTTAAATATAAATAATAGTAGAGGTAAAATAGAATTAGATTATTATATTATGCTCTGTTTTATTTGCTTACACTGAATTTTGGATAAGTTTAAGTAAGAAAACTCAAAGTTCAATCTAAAAATAAAAGTTCAACTTTTATTATTTTAAGTATTGTTTTTACTCCTTTGATGCTTAATTATGTCTGATAATTTAAGAAGTGAAATTATTAGACTTTCTCAAAATGAAAGAAACCAGGTTAGGCGAGCTGAGATAAATCGTCTTCGAAATGAAAGAGATGAACCTATGCGAGCTGAATTAAATAGTAATCAAAATGAAAGAAATCAGGCTCTGCGAGAACTAGGTAAAATACGCATCGCATTTTTAGTTGTTATTTTAATTCTTTAGTTAAACTTCGATGCTCTACCAATTATCATATTTTCACTTTGTCTACTGTTAAAATATGGTTTTAACTTAGTAAATTTTATTTGCCTAATGTTTGCTATGTTGATCATTAGCTAATAGTCTAAAAATAAATTAGTTTATCGCAATCAAGGTAAGAATAATTTTATTTTCTGATCAAATTTGTTTGCACCGATAGCTGCTATGTTATTTTTATATCGTGTAATAGGTAATTGTCTTTGCAATAAATGTCTTTTCTTACAGATTTTGACTATTTTTAGCAATGCTCTAGAAAAGCATCAACAGGTAAATTGGTTTGTAGTGTTAATCTTTAATGTTTTTACTCATAATCCCATATCTCATAAAGCACTTAAGGTGTGAACTTAAATTTAGGGCAAAAGCTTCCCATTTCCCTCCACCCCCATCCACCCCACCCCCCACACACACTCCGCCACTTTTCTTTTTTATTCTGTTTTGTATAGTGTGTTGATTCTGTATAAAGTAACGAATAAGGAGAGTGATGGGAAAAAAAAATACGCTGCATCAATAATTAGTTTTTTGTAGTTGGTTAATATGCCAATTGGTAATAATTGATAATGCAAATTTAGTTAAATTTTTTTTTAAATTAACTTTTCTTAACATATTTTGTTTTATTATGTATAAATAAATTGAATTCCTGGGGTGTATTTTTTCCTTTTTTAATTCGATTTCTTTTTTTAAATTAATCAGATTACACGTTAGATCAATATACACATACAGTTGGAAACTAAAAAAATTGTTATGTTTTGTTAATTTGCTAATAAATGTGTAAATAAAAAAATCTTTAAAATTATAAAGCTATTCGGCATTTGAAACCACAATCGGTCATTATTCGTATTTTATCTATGTGAACAAAAATCTATGCTTATATCTGATGTAAACTTCAAATTATGTAAATTTAAAAATGACCGTCATGCGGGGCTACTTGAGCTAACTGGGGTTACTTGAACCCAAAAAAATAAAATGTTTATTTGTTTGTTTATTTTTTATAGAGTTATTTGGTATGAAAGTAAATAAGTTAATCATACACTTACTCAAATCACGTAACATTTAAAAAAAAAGGTTAATTTTTATTGAAAGAATTAATCAAAAAATTTTTTTTTAAAAGAAACTATAATAATGGTAAAAATTTAGTGTAAAACTTTTGTTTGTCCAGACATAACTAAAAAAGTTAAAAATTATTTAACAACATTTCTTAAAAGAAGTATCATTGCTACAAAATGTAGCAACAGATCCTTTAATTTTTATTATTTTGATAGAAAAAAAAAAAAAATTAAAGCCTTAATATTACAAAGAAACATGCAAGGCATCCAGCTATCTTCACGCCTGAAGAAGAACTGTTATTTTGTGATCACTTGAATAAAGTTTCAACTTTTGGCTACCCACTGACGTCATTTGATCTTCGAATTATTGTGAAATCCTATCTAGATTGATTAAGGAGTGATCTTCAATGTTTCAATGAAATCTCCCAGGTGTTGAATGGGTAAAAGCTTTAATTAGAAGACATCATCAGCTATCCGAGAGATTTGCCGAATACCTCAAAATGGGTAGGGCTTTTTACATCCCCTAAAAAAATGGGAACCGAAGTCTACCCAAATATTTTTTTATCTACAATCATCATTACTAATTAATAAGTTCATGAATTAGCAACAACAAGTTTTTTTTACATTGACATAAATATGAGAGAGAACCACAAACATCAAACATGTATCAAATTCGGGTCCAAGTAACCATGTATGACGGTATATCAAATGTTACAGATTTACTTTTACTTGAAAATTTTATTGCAGCAATATTTGTTTAATTTTGACTTATATGCATTTTTATTAAGCATTTATATGTCGTTTTTAAAGTTTAATAAGTCTTTTGTTTATTAAACAGTGTTAAAAGATAATATTATAACATGTCAAAGTGGCTGTAGTGATTCGCGTGGGTTTAAATCCTTTCGTTTTCACACCTAATTTTTTTATGACTTTTCCAATTTTCTAGAATACAAAGTAAAGCTTTTTTAAAGGTCTATAGATGTTATGTGCTTAACACATATAAAGATATTAAATACCATAACAAACGAAAGGGAAAGTATTTATTAAAAAGCTTTTTAAAATTTCCAAAAACATGAAAACACCGCTAGAAATTTGTTGCGCGTATGTCATGATAGAGTGTAAGGTTTTAATGTGCTTAGTAATAGATTAAGTGTATGCATTAAAGAGACAAGTTTCTTATAGAAAAATGATTTTAGATGGAAACGTTAATTTTCTTTAAAATTAACAGGGCAAGAGTCCTGATAAGCTGAAGATGGCCTATTTATCATACCTTACATCTTTTGTAGACTTTTGTAAAAAAAAAAAAAAAAAAAAAAAAATGCGTGAATAGGCCCTATTATTTTTTCCTTTGATAAGTTTCTATTAACTTTTTTTATTATTTATAATTAATTTTTATTAATTAATTTTGTATAGCTTTATTAATGAAATTAATTAATTAATCAACACCGTATTGTAAGTTAATCGTTAACTCAAAACAAAGACTTATTATGCTCTTTTTAAAAAATTATTGAAATAAAGTGAAACTATTAAAATGGTAGGTGCGGAATAGACTTACCATGACCAGTAATATAATAATATTTAATAATAGTATTGATACGGGTCATATTAAGTCCGTTACTCCACATAGTTATGTCATCTCATGTTTTTTGAAACTTTTTATGCTTATAGTAATTAACACATTTCAAGCCGGTATTCTAAATATTATTTTGACTGGTAATGATACCGTTGTTAAATAGCGAATCACTCAACATCTATCAGAACGTGTAAAGTTTTTCAAAGTGAATTTTAATAGAAAATTTACTTTATTGGTTTAAAAGGTAAACAATAAGTGAGGAGCTAAGTCACAAAAATAAAAATTTTGAGTTAATTCTATTTCCACGTTTTATATACATAAATCTATCATCTATTTAAATATTGGACGAATTAAAAAATTTTTGGTCCTAAAAACGGACAAAGAAAATATCAATTTCTGTTGATGCGCAACTAAAAGTAGTTTAGTTTTTAGGTGTTTTCTCAAAATCAGTTTAATCGGACTTTTTTTCCTCAAAATCAGTTTACTCGCGTTTTGCAAATGGTCGAGTATTGCAAACGGTCAAGTATTGCAAATGGTTAAGTATTGCAAATGGCTCAAGTACTTTTTTTCTTTTTTTCTTTTCCGTTAAATAATTTATACAGTTTCGAAGCTCATAAATAAAAATAAATATTGGCGGGGCAAGAAGAAGACTAATTTAGCCTTATCACGAGCCCTATTCTCACGCATTTACAAAAACCATAATATTTGAATATCTATAGTTAACAAAATATTTATAAAAAAAGAAATTAAAGTATAAAAGTGAAATAGTTAACAATTCGTTGTCTTATAGAGAAAAATTTAAAGGAAAAAAAATTTAACGAAAGAGTAAGATCAAGTGAATAAGAAAAAGTAAATAAGATATTATCATTTGCTTAAAACTTAAAAATTTAAACTAAGATTTAAAAATAAAATGTAAATAAATTAATGCACACCATAGAAATAACATAAATAAATTAGTCTACTTCATAGAAATAACGTAAATAAATTAACAAACGCCATAGAAGTAATACCATATATAAGGTAATAAAAAAACATGTTGATACACTCAGTGACAATTTTTGTATTAATTATTTTTTGTATTTGAGTTTTACTTGAAAAAAACATTTAAATCGAATATATTAAAATCCATAAGTAAGAATGCCTGTTTTGATTCATTTTCAAACTGCTCTATCCTAGTTTTATGTGTATTACAATTTTGGGAAACATTTTCAACAAGTAAGGTCCACGATAAAGAAATGAATATGAAGTTAGTTTTGAACTGTATTTTGGGACAATAAAGTTGTCCCAAAATTAGTAAATTTTGTTGAATATTTATGAACTTTTATGTCAAAATAGAATTAAAACATTTTAGGAGATAATCCTATATTTGTTTTATACATGAACATTAAAACTTGGTGTAAGTTGATTTTATATATATTTAATGCTCCAAGTGTACGCAGAAGAGGCTCACAAGGTAGAGTTCTATTAGCTCCAAAAGTTTTTCTGCACGCGTGTTTTTATTTACAGTACAATTTTTTTAATTTTGTATGGTTTGTACTTGCCCATGCAATATTGCAATAAATTAAATAACAATAAATAAAAGAGAAATATAAACTTTTTAAAGAACTACTGTTTAAAAATGGTTTGGTCCTATATATCATTGCTAAATTTTTGATATTTTATTTTCAATACTTTTTATATGTAAACTCCAACGTAAATGTTCATCTAAGATTACGCCTTGAAAGTTTACTGAGTTTTCTCTTTTAATGTTAGTGTTATTGATTACTAGATTAGGCAATTTGAAGGGAACAATTTTTGATTTATTAACTTTGTGGAACAAAATAAATTTTGTTTTTTTCACATTTAGAGAAAGTTTATTACTTTTAAACCACTCATTAACTTTCAATAATTGTTTGTTTGTTGTTTCAAATAGTGTAATAATATCACTGTGGAAATAAAAAAGATTGGATTTATCTGCAAAAATAATACAATTTAATAGGTCACTAGCTAAATTTAAATCATTAATATACACTAGGAACCACAGTGGTCCTAAAATAGAGTCCTAGGGAACCCTACAAATTATGGCAGTCGGAAATGTTTGTTTTTGTTCATAAACTATAAATTGTTTTCTATCGGTCAAATAACTTTTGAACCAAAGTAAATTGTTATTTTTTACACCATAATATTCAAGTTTTTTTATTAGTATATTATGATTAACGGTATCGAAAGCTTTTGACAGATCAATGAAAACTCCTAAGGTAAAGTAGTTACTACTGAATGCACTTGATATTTGATTTACTAGTTCAATCACTGCATGCTCCGTTGATTTTTTTTTTTGAAACCAAATTGTTTTGAATACAGCATGTCGTTTTCTGATAAGTGATGAAAAAGCCTATTCTACATTATTCTCTCAAGTAATTTTGAAAAACAAGGTAAAATAGATATAGGCCTATAATTAGAGATATTTGAGTCATCTCCGGACTTACATGTCGGCGTGATTCGTGCAATTTTTAGCTTTTCAGGGACGATACCTGTTTTAAATGAAAGATTAAATATGTGAAATAACGAGAGTTCTATTATATTATATACTTATCTTACAGCATTAACGTTAATTTTATCAAGTTTAGCACTTTTGTTAGTTTTAAGGTAAAAAAAGGCGGTTTGCAATTCAATTGTTTTCAAATTAGGTTCATCTATAACTTTATCGTAATTTTTTAAATAAGATTCAAATGGTGTTGAATTCAGAGGAATTTTAAATGCCAAATTCGGACAAGCATAAGTAAAGAAGCTGTTTAATTTTTCAGCAATAACTGATTTATCATAAATTGTGTTTTTATCAATTGTTATTTTTATTGGCAGAATGTTTCTCGCATAATTATTTTTTCTTATTACTTCTATAATTACATTCCATGTTTTTTTAGTGTTTCCGGAGGCTTTACTTAATAGCTTTGCATAATAAAGCTTTTTTGAGTTCCTTTTTGTTTTTTCAAATATATATTTATAATTTTCATTCGTCATTTCGTTTTTATAAGTTTTTTTTTTCAAGTACTTATCATATAACTTTTGTTTTCTTTTTGAAGATTTTAGTAACCCGTTAGACATCCCCATGGAGTAAAAACAGCTTTGGTTTTTACAATAATTTTTTTTTCAGGAAATGCTTGATCATATTGCTTACAGAATTAATTTAAAAATAGATCATATGCGTTGTTAACGCCATGTGATTGCAATACCAAATTCCAATCAACGTTATCTTTTAGAAGGTTTTGAAATTTTTTTACCGAGTTTTTATTGATTTGTCGCCTATACATAATGGATTGAGAAGGAATACTGTTAAATAATATATTGTTAGTAACTAGGAATGTTGTGAAACGATCTAATAAGTCAGTTTTGATTATGCCTGTGTAAAGACGGTTATTAAGATGGCTATTAGTTTGTATATCATCAAGAAGTGTAGAAGAGTTGTTAGCCACTCTCGTTGGCTTGTTTATTGTCGGAATTAAATTATTTAGAAGAAGAGTATTTATAAAATTGTAAATATTATTATTGGAAGCATGGTTTATTAGATCTATGTTAAAGTCCCCAACTAAGTAGGCATGACTTCGAGTTTAATTTATATTTGTTAAGAATGGTTTAAGATAAGTTTTAAATTTTTTTAAGCAAGTAGATTGAGGTTTATATGTGTTATTTTTAATTATTTTTTTGTGGTTTTATTTATTATATTAATGAATAATGACTCACAATCTTTTTCATTTACACAGAGATTGTGACGTTAACTATAGTTAATTGAGTTGTGAACAAAAATACATACTCCCCCACCAACACCAAAATCACGTGGTTGGTGAACTGATGAGTATTTAATTAGTTAAAATTGAGCATTTGTTTCACCACGCTTACACCAAGTTTCCGTTAGAAAAATAGTTTTAAAATCGTGTTTTAATTCATCCAACAAAAACCTAAGATTTTCAAAATTTTTATTTAATATTATTCGAATATTAATGTTTAAAATTGAAAAACTATTTTTATTTTTTTGATGATATTGAGAAGATTCAATAACTGTGTAGTATTGGCTTTCATGTGTTTTTTGATTAAAGTTATTAGAGTCATTGACGTCACTGAGTACGACATTTTCATCTAGAAATTTAATTATAAAGTTTACCTCCATTTAAAGTAACGCATATATAAATAAACGCAAAACAGTTAATAAAATAGTTCACAATATTTAAAAGAAAAATTATAAACCCTAACTCTTACTGACACAGATTTGGGATTTCTTTCGTTTTCTTAGACACCCACTCGCGTACAATTAGCTTATCATACGATATATATGCAAATTTTCCCAGCTGCCGTTCAATTTTCATTTTTTCTCTAAGATCTTTTCTTATTAAGTTCGTTTCAAAGCAAAAATCTCCGTTTATGTAGATGTTTTCACCCTTTAATTTAGAAGAATTTTTTAAAATTTCTACCTTATCTTTGTAGTCTAACAGCTTAATAATAATTGAGCTTGGTGTTTTTGCATCTCGGCGTCCACTACGATGTGCTCGTTCAATTCTCACATTTTCCACCCCTAGAGTCTCCTCAAAAAGTTTATTCACTTTTATTTCACTTTCAGACCATATTTCATTTTCATTTTCTTTGATGCCATTAATCCTAAGGTTACTTCTTCGTGACCAATCCTCAATTTCTCTAAGTTATTTTTTAAAGTCAATAAACTCATCGTTTTTATGTGCTTCGGTTTTACAAAATCTTTTTTTTTTCAATAGATTCAATATTATTTTTGACCTTTTTTTCAATGAGTTCCGTGTGAAAATTCAAACTTTCCTTTACATTAAATATATCCTTTTCCAATCGTTTAATTTTTTCCATGCTGTCATTAATGTTTGTTTCAGCTTTTTGTTGTCGGTCTCTCGTTATTTTTGCGTTCGCACTGATAAGTTTAAAAATATTTTCTCCTTGTTGTTTTATTAGTAATACTTTATCTCTTTTGTACTTTTCCTTTAATATTGTTCGAATTTCGCTAATGGTTACTGCCATATTTAATAATTGATAGCAACTTGCATTTTTACTTATTAACACAAATAGAACTGTTTGTTCAAAGAATAGTTATTTTTTTTTGTTATTTTTTTTTTTGTTATTCACCTCCGCAAGGCCGATAAAGCCACTACAGATGAGGAGGCTACTTAATAGTGGTTATAACCCTCTCTCAACTCTATAACTCCGAAACACGAACCTTGACGAACAAGGTCGCTGCGCGGAGAAACAAGTTGAGCGCGGTACTACCAGGGACGTGGTGGGGATCGAACTCAATGAATAGTTCAATGTATAGTTTTTATATATGTATATAATTATTTTTCTACCGCTCACTAAAACATATTGAAGTAAGGAATAAGTATAGAAAAGGTAATTTACCCGTATTTTACGGGTCATGACAACTTGTGTATATTATTATGTATGTATTATATATATTTACCCATAAATGTATTATTATACATTTATATGTTTCCCAGATACATTATGAATATACTTTACTGAACATAAAACTATTCAATTGAACTTCATATTAGGAATTTTTTTTTTCCATTCAGACTAAAAGTTTTCGTTGCAACACCTTACAGCTTATTTGTCTAAAGGCACACACAAACAAACATTATGTTAATGTTCCTAATATTCCCAATATTACAGGGTTATTCATTTTTATATGCGCATCTTTTCATTTTTATATGTTTATTCATTCTAATATGATTTTTTTGCTGCATGGTTCTTATGGTGAACGGACGTGTTTTTTAACTGAGTAAAAACAAAGAAAAAAAAGTTTTAATAAAATGAAAAGATGACTCCAAGAGAAATAAGCGAGATATTCTCAAATTTGAATTCGAAAAATATATGTGAATATTACTTAAATAGTATCGTAGAAATATGCTCTCATCCGAAAGATGTTATCATCCAAGGTTTTTTGCAATTTAAAGAAGCTGATATTTTTAATCTAAGAGCAACTCTATTCACCGAGATCTTAGAAAGTTTTGATATGTCGACCTTAAAAGAGCTCGTCGAGTGCGTGAAAACAATCAAATTAGAAAACAAAAAAATCAGAGACGAACTACACTTATTACAAGTCAATTATGATGAATTACAGCAATCGTGCAAAAAAATCGAAAAAAATCAAAACACGCTGATTTCTAACAGCTGCAGTAATGTATCATCTCAAAAACCGCTTAATACTGAAAAATCTTTTGTTTCTGGTTCAATAGAAAATCATTCCGCAAATATTGAAAATGCTCTAAATGATATACCTTTACGTTTCCTTCATGATGAGACTACCATTATGGAGTCTAGTTTAAAAACATACGAAAAAAGAAACCAAAATAGAGTCACCTATGCTAAAAAGGTCCAAATCCAACCACCATATATTGAAAAAAGAGGGGACTGGAAAAAAAATGATCATTTCTTTACGGTTGTTAAATAAAAAAACAATGCAGCAAGAAAAGCCCTAACAGAAAAATTTAAAATAAAGCCAATTTTCGGAAATAAAATTGCATTAAACAGAAGTTCCATTGCAGGTGAACGTACGTTGCGAGAATTTTATATTTTTGTAGGAGGGGTCTGGAACATTATATCGGAAGAAGATCTGTCTAACCACATTAAAAATGAAACAGGTATCGAACCAATTGATGTAAAGCTTAACCGTAAAAATAAATACAATTGATCAATTAAAGTGAATATAAAAAGTACTGAAAGAGACATGATCCTAAACCCTGATGTTTGGGACAATAATATTATTGTTTAACCATTCAGGCTTCATCGTAATATCTCAAAAATCAAAACATCACAGCAGAGTGCAGTTAATACGTTACACTTTGTACAGCCACCTCAAAAATTATTTTCTACATTTCAAGAACAACCTTCCTATGTACTGCAACATTCTTACTCAACTCGGATATAATTTGAATTCAAAATGGAAGGAAACACAGTAAGTAAAACCTTTGAAAATATTACTTTTTGTGCGTATAATTGCCGAAGTTTTTAATCAAACTCAATTTATATTTCCGAACTGGTCAAATTATTTGATAATATCTTTTTATCGGAACATTAGCTTTTGAATATTGAACTCTTTTTGCTAAAAAACATAGCAATGCCGACACACAAAGCAATTTTTCATGCGGCAGAAAAAAAGATATGGAAGACCATTTGGAGGAAACGCATTCGTTATTAAAAAAGATGCTCTCCTGTCTCCACACATATTTTATGAAGATAATAATATTCTCGCTATCAAAGGTAAACAAAATTGTCAAAATCTAGTGTTTATCGGTATCTATCTTACCTCGTATAGAAATAACGAGGAATCTCTCTCAAAGTACACACAACAATTAGACCTTATTACGTCAGTCATAAAAAACTGCGAAGTTGTAAGTGAAGTTATTATTGCTGGAGATTTTCAGTCATATCCCGAGACAGTTTACGATTCTGAGAATCGCAATAATAAAACGCGCAACAAATTCTCTAATCACCTAACTAATTTTACTAAACCAAATAAGCTCTCATTTATCGATATCACCAGTGGCGCTGGATTAACACACACCTATCAGAATAAAACTCTCCCTAACTCATCGTATATCGATCACGTCGCTGCTCTAAAAGAGTCATCCTTATCTTTTATAAATACCAAAGTTATTCCTCCTTTGCCTTTTAATTTTAGCGATCACTTACCAATCGCTACAAGTATCGTCGTTACACATACTAATCTGTCAACCGTAATAAATAGCATAATACAAAAATATATTCATATTCCAAAATATGCATGGAGTAACAAAAACTTCATCGAAATATATAACCATAATCTCTCTATAGCTTTCAATAACTACACCTTTAACGAGGAAAGAATTGAACTAGAGTTAATAGAAACATGCAAAAAGATAAAAAATGCTGCTTTATTAGCAGTTAAGCAGTGCTTTGGAAAACGCAAAACCGGTAAGTATTCAATTTCAATTTCAATATTCAATTCAAGAAAATCTTTCATTTAACTTTAAATTTTTTAAAATAACTTTTATGTCAAAAATCTTTATATAATAAATCACCCGAATGCATGGCATAAAAAAATACATCTTTGCACTTAAAAACTTTCGAAAAGCGCTTAAAGCAGCCCATAACAAAAAGATCCAGGAAAAAACAATAAATATTAAAAATCTACGAACTACAAGTCCTCAGAAGTTCTGGGAAAACATTCGTAAAATCAAAACTAAAGCAACAACTCGTTTATTTACAATTAATAAATCGCAAAGCATAAAAGATATCGTTAAAGAGTTTAGAAAACATTTTCAATCTATACTTAATACGCCGCTTTTTACAAATAATGACCGAAATCCTCATCAAATTCCACCTTTAAGTAACGAGCCTAATTCACTAGTTATTACAGCAGCTGATATTATAAACTGTATATCACAACTAAATAGTAATAAGTCCCCAGATAGCTGTGGGGTAAGTGCTGAACACCTTAAACACTCTCATAATAACAATCTTTTTTAGTGGCTCGCTAATTTTTATAATAGCATTCTAACGTAAGGAAAGGTTCCAAAATATTTATCAACTTCAACAATTATTCCACTTGTTAAGTCATATAAAAAATTTCTTAATAATCCGGATAATTACCGTGAAATTCGCATTTTACCTATCTTTACAAAACTTCTATAATATCTAATCTAGCATTTATGTCCTTATATAAAAGATAGCCACTCCCATCAGTTTGGTTTTAAAAAAAACAGTTCTACACTCCACGCAGAATTTTTATTGAGCGAAACCATTAAGCACTATAGTAACAATAGCACGCCAGACTATATATATGGAGTTTAGATGCAAATAAAGCGTTTGATACTTGCAACTGGGATTTGCTATTTGAGAAGCTCTACTTCCAAAAAAATTACCTTTATCTGTAGTACACACAATCTCATCGCTATATATTTCTCTGGTACTGCTAACGTATCCTATCAGGGAATTACCTCAAATCAATTCAGTCTGTCACAAGGGGTGCTTCAAGGGCCTATTCTATCGCCACATTTATATAGCATTTATACTAAAAATATCCTAAATGAAATTGTCTCAGAATGTAAAGTAGGTTCAGCAATAAATGATAACTGTACTGGTGTCATTGCATACGCAGATGATGTAATTTTGCTAAGTTCAACAATCTCTGGTCTGCAAGAACTGATTGACAGGTTTCAAACATATGGAATATCAAACTTTATTAAGCTAAACACTGAAAAAACGGAATTTCTGATCTCTGGTAAAATTTCGATTCCGAACAACGTTGTTCAAATTAACGGAAGCTATATATGTCTCCAAAATAAATTAAAACATTTTGGTTTCCAATAGGATAATGATAAAATCAACAAGAAAATTGCAACACTTCATAAAAAAAATCTAAATGATCATATAACTCAGTTTCAATTGGTTGCAATAGCTCTAATTGACAGTGGTATTCGTTATTGCCAGCCGTCAACAATATTTCATTTATACAACACTTAAGCAGTGCTAAAGCATATATACGGCCTTGAACTATGCAACTTTGATATCAGTTTCCTTCGAAACATAGACGCCGTTGGAAGAGCAGTTTTAAAATCATTTTTGGTATCTCAAAATATAGTAAAAATTACCTGCATTCTTTTTTTAAAATAGAGGATATTTGAACTATTCTAATTCAACATAAAACTAATCTATTTATCAGGCTGATGAAAAATCAAACTTGTTACTCACTAATAATTAATCAATTACAGTCAACACAAAAAAAAAATCATTTACATATTAAGTGATTTCTATATGTAAAAATCTTGGTTTAAACTTCTTTCAATAGATGATAGAAGAAAAAAAAATTAAATTTACACTACCTCAAGAAGAACTGCAAGCTGAGATTATAGCAATATTAAAAGAATCGTTCCAGTTATGGAATTTAAAAGAACAAAGAGAAACATTTAAAACTTTGATGGAGGTGAGTATTCCTAAAATAGAACTAACCGTCTAGTTAGTAGAATTAAAGCCTAATGATTGGGAGAGCCGTGCTCTCTTGTCGTAGTTTAACAATAAACTGTAATAATATAAGTTACTTTACCTGTAACTTTATTACTGGGTGATTAAAAGAAAAATAAATATATATTTCTAGCATTTATTCATTCTTATATGCGCATTTATTCATTCTTATATGCGTGTTTATTCAATCTTAAAGTAAAACCGGGTCAAACCGCACACCACATTATTCCGTACACTGATCGAAATTACCAAATAAAAACTAACGGATATGATAAATAAAAACTAAGCGCCTATCTTTATCTAATTAACTTATTAAAAACCATTTCTTATATTATTTCTCAATATAATCATCACTCACTCAATTAAATTTAACTCACTCACTAGTCAACTAAAAAAACAAAAAGATACAAAGAAAACAATATACTAGCCGTATTAACTGATATGAAAGAAAATAAAACATCACTGCAATTTAAACATGGTGTTCCAGTCTCAACGCTCGAAGATTTTAAAAATAACAACAACAAAGAATTCCACGGCTTAGTTACAACAACATACTCTCAAATGAATCAGAAAGATTGATGGTGCATGTGTTCCAATTACTTGGTGACTGGGTTTATGATTTAACCCGAAATGAAATTCTAGAATTTGTATGCTACCTTAAACGCGAAGATCAATTGCACTTATTCAAAAATGGCAAGCCTGGTAAAGTCTGGTTTTATGCCTTTATGAAAAGATGGTCAAAAGAAATTTTAGCAAGAAAAACGGATAACTTAGCATCTAAAAGAGCCACTTCTTGTACGCCAGAAATAGTTGATCGTTATTTTGAAAGCGTCGCCAAGCAATGCCAACAGACTTGTATGGGTCTCTTATTTGGAATTGTGATCAAACAGATTTTTCGGGTGATTAAGGCAAAGTAACCGTAGTATCTCGAAAAGGGACAGAACGTACACTTCGTGGCAACAATGAAAAAATTCATTATACTGTGAACAATTGCTGCAACGCTGATGGGCATTTTGCACAACCAATAGTGATATACAAATCCAAAAGAAACTTTCTTCCTAACTGGGCAAGAGGTGGTCCAGTTGTCACCAAGTATTCAATTTCAAAATCAGGTTGGATGGAACACGATACGTTTATTCAATGGCTGAAAGAAGTATTTATACCCGAAAATGAGCAAGTGGTATTCATATTTTAATATTAGATGGGCATACAACTCACATAACTTTGGAAGCGGTATTGCTGTGCAAATAACACAATATAATCTTGATTTGTCTACCAGAGCATTCTTCACATATTCTACAACCATTGGATAGAAGTGTCTATTATCATGCCAAACAAGCATGGAAAGAAATTCTTACAAAGTATTACAAAGACTCAAAATGAAAAAATTCAGATAAATAAAATTTTCCATTGTTGTTCACTCTGCTGAACGGGAGTGGTAAATGTTTTACACGTTTGCATGCAATCGCCAGAAATCAATCGCATGTTAAAAATTCAAAGCAGTGCAACATGTCAAAGTTGGCCGAAAATGTATAACCGAAGAAAATGAAATCGAGTTCCTCAAACAAAAAGATGAAGAAAAAGCAATAAAGAAAGCCGTGTATGTTGCTAAGCTTAACACAAAGCGTAGGGTCCCTATGCCAAGTACTCAAGTGCCTGAGCATAACAATGCTGAGCAACCTCAGCAAAAAGTAATGAAGAACAAGTACCAGCAGCCCAAACGAATTAAAGTTGCAAAATGTAAAAAGTGTAAAGTATAGTTGCACACAGAAATGTTGCAATGCGAGAATTCGATGTGTCGGGAGTTGTTGTGCAAAGAAACACGTTTACCAAAGAAATATGTTGTTGGAACTAAATTTTCTTGTTTTAAAGAAAGTGTAAAAACTTTAATATAGTTTCTTAAACATAAATTGTGATAAACAATAATAATAAAAAAGTAGAAATTTAAAAAATTCAATGTTTTCTCAAGTGTGCGGTTTTATCAGAATGTCACCTAAAACCGCACAAATTTTTTTTCTTTACATTTAATATTTTCGATAACTTTGTTATTATTTTTTTAACATATATTTATATCATCTTATGCAGTTTTTAATTACCTATTTATTAAAAAAAAAAGAAAAAAAATAAAATTAAAAAAAAAAATTATTTAATTTTTATTGATAAGTGTGCGGTTTGACCGGGTTTTACTCTATATGCGCGTTTGTATGCGAGTCAACCATCGATAAAACCTCAAATATAATTTTATAGAAACAATAAATAGGCTTTTATGTTTTTATATAGATAAATTTAAAATATAAAATAGGTTGCCGCCATTGTTATTTATTTAAAAAATGGTTAACGAGTCAGCGCTGGATTTATGTAATAATTATAAATAAATTTATATCTAGGTAAATGAATATTTAGAAAAAATTATGTAAAAAGTCTTCGTCCTAAGTATTTTTAACCTCGTTTACAGTTCTTCAAAACAAACTGTTCTTGTTTCCTGGTAAATGAGGTTAAAAATAATTAAGACGAAGACTTTAAATTCGATGATGGTTTTCACCGAATGTAAAAAGTCACTTAGCATTGGCACTGCTTTTTTCTCTTCCATCCCTATGGATGGAATAATAGAAAAGATAAAAAAGAATGAATAAATGCGCATATAAGAATGATTAAACACGCATTCAAAAAATGAATAAATGTTATGGATACTACAGAGTTTAATTCCAATTTTCAATCGTGTGCATAGTTACATAATTCCAGCGCAGGCTCGGCAACCATTTTTACTCGACAGCGGTTTTAGAAACCGACTGTATGCTTGCATTAAATAAAAAATTTGTTGTAAAATGTTAATGCTCATTTCACTGTGGTACATCGACTTATTGCAAACTAATTAAAAAATAGATTTCGGCATCACTCTAAATTAAAACAAGACTTTTATCTCTGGATAAAAATAGCCGACGAACCCAGCAAAATAATCAAACTAGCATAGGGTTTAAAAAACTTTTTTTTTTTGTTGTATTTTATATTTATCTGCTTTAAAAGTTAAAATAAAAACAAGTCGAAGTTTCAAAGTTTTCGAAACTTCGACAAACTTTTTATATATACCAATATAAAATATTCACATCCTGACTGTTCTATTAACCCCCCACCCCCGCTCCCCCTTAAATTTGCTTTTTTATTTGAAGTTTGATAATTGCAAATTTTTGATGAGCCGGATAATCCCATGAAATTGATAATTATAAAATTTTGCTCCACATTCTCACTAAATAAATGAAAAAAATGAAATAAAAAAGTTTGATCAAAATCAGCAACCACTTGACAATGGATTCTTATCTTGCTTCTCCATTTTTAAAGCACACATGTTTGTTTTTTGCATAATTTAAATTTTAAAATTAAATTCTAGTGTTTTCAAATAATTTTAAATAAAATAGTAAAACAAACACACAAATTGAAATTTCAAACAATCAAATTGAAACAAAAGTAAAAAAATACTAAAGTTAACAGAAACATTTGTATTAATCTTTTTCAAAAAATTACAAAAATATTTTTCTATAATGTAATTTAAAGAATTTTATAAAGTTAATATAAGTAATTAAAAATAGTTTTTAATTCATCAACTGAAATGATATCATTTGTATCAACTGAAGTCTCTAGATTAAAACCAACAGCAACATCATCTTCATCAATCTCATCATGATTACTAGTATTACCAAGCATTATATCAGCAATATTTGCTTCTTTTTCATGAAGTGTGGCATTTGCATACATAAGAACTAAGCCGATTGCTTTATCTTTTGCAAGTCGGTTTCTACGCTTTGAATGTATAAAATCATACAAACTACATATTCGTTCACTTGCAGCTTGAGAAGCTGGAATGGTAAAGACTATTCATGCAACTTTAGCTAAATTTGGAAATTTACTCGCACCCTCAACACTCCACCAGATATCAGGATTCATTAATTTAACTTGAGCTGCAAAATCTGGAGTTGAATTTGCGCATAGTCCAGGAAAAATCTTATCTCATTTTTTGAAGTTTGACAATTGCAAAATTCTCTTGTTTCAATAATGTACTTTGGAAGTAACTCAAGGACTATAACAAGATCACTTTTACTGGATGGAGTAGGCTCAGTATACATATTTCTACCACCATAATTTCGTGGATAAAGAAAGTATGCGAACCCGATGGATGGTGTATGCACAAATTCCCATCGGTGTAAAAAAAGAGCTTTCAATACTGAGTCTTCACTCCATATTTGCATTAAATTAACAAATCCTAAATAAACTTCAGAAAGTAAACAAGTATCTGATTCCAGTTTACCTATTAGTTTTGATAATGGTTTCATAACATTAATAAAACGTTGACAATCTTCCCAAAAAAAATTGTCTTGTATAATATTTATATACTCTAACTTTTTTGTGGATAAATTTATACGGGTAAAGGCACCTGAGTTGACTAAATTCAAATGGACTAACTTGTTTTCAAGATTACGAGCAACTGATGTATGATGGCTATACCACCATGTTAGAACTGCATGTGATAATGCTTGCATTTTCTTTAAATTATTTTCTTGCTTAACACGATTTTGAATTGTACGAAATTGATCAACAAGAGATGTTCTTTGCTTAACAAAAGCTGTCAGTTTTCCATAATTTTCTAAAACATCCGCAAATTTAGGCAGAAGGCAAATATCTTTTACTAAAAGATTGATTGTATGGGCTGCACAACCATTGAAAAATATTTTTGGAAATTTTTTGTCAATAATATCCCATGCAGCTCTCATGTTTGAGACATTATCAGTTACAATGCTTGTAACTTTATCAACACCAACCTAAAGAATTACATTTTCTATGCAAGTTGCAATATTAATGGCAGTCTGTTGCTCCTAACCAGTTGGCTCAATTTTGTAAGCAATTGGTTTCATTGTCCTATTTTCAACATGAATCGAATAATTAATAAGATGATTTGTATTAATGTTTGAAAAACCATCAGTCACTATACTTACATATTCAGAATTATTGACATATTCTTTTATTGAACGTTTTTCATCATTTAATGCATTCTTATAAAGACGCCCACTAATGCATTTACTAGATAGAGGCTTATATGCAGGCCTAAGATTTGCATGATGTTGTTTCCAAGCAGAAGAATCAGCTAATGCAAAAAGGTACTCCTGTATGGAAAAACACCCTTGCATATGATTTATCAATTTTTTCAATGTCATCATTGTTTATAGTGTCAAAGTATGAATTTAGCATAGTTCTTTTAGAAGATTGCCTAGAAACTAAATCTTCAGAGATTTGTGAGGCCATATTTTTATTGCATTTTGTTTCAACTAAAACACTTTGAACTTCTCTTTTTATTTTTTTGAAGCACAATTTAACATTGGCAGATACTTTTTCACATCCCCTTATATGCCGCATCCATCTGAAAGTTGAGCGTGCTGTAATTTGTTTATCAAAATATTTGCAATAAATTTTTCTTGTTGAACCTTTTCCAAAAAAAGAGACATGCATGTAAATTTGATCAACCATCTTAATTATTTTACTTAAATACAATAGTAAACATATGTATAATATTGTTAACAATATTAAGTTAATTTTATTGTTATTGTTAATAATTAACAATAACAATAATAATAATAAAAGTAGTAATCAATCAATCAATCATATATATTCTGAAAAATAATTTCATGGATATTTACAAATAGTAATTCTACTAATCTTAAGTAAACACCAAAAATATAGATCTTTATATATATATATAATTAGTAATAATTATAAGAATAGCAATTTTAATAATAAAAATAATATTTATAGTAATAAACATTAGAACCACAATAACAATAGTAAAAACAACAACAATAACAATTATAATAGTAAATATAATAACAAGAATAATTAAAATAATAAGTCACTTGTTTTTATAAACACAATAGCTAAAATACATATAAGTTAGTTATAAACATTTGACTAATGAAACGTAACAACTAACAAGGACATAAAACAGTTATTTAAAGTGAAAATAATAAAATAGGAATAATAATACTAAAGTTAAAAATAATAATAAATGGTAATAGTAACAATAATAATTATAGTAATTATTATTATTTCATTCAGATAACATAAGTCCTAAGAATAAACAAAATGCATGTAAAAAAAAAGCTAAAATATTTTTTAAAAAAGGTAAAAAGCAACACAAACAGCGTGGTATAAAAATTTATTGGTATAAAACTATAACAGTTTAACAAACTAAAACAAAAAATATTAAAAAATCAAATTAAAAATCACTTTAATTATTTATTCAACAATATATTAAATTATAGCAATTAAATACATTAAGAAAATAAGTATAATCATTAAAATCATCAAGTCATTCCGGAAATATTTCATAAATAAAAGCATATAGGTATACTAAATGGTATACTAACATTCAGTATACCAAATATACGGTATGTCAGACATATTTTCTATCGACATATTTTGACATAATTTTATGTCAGAATTATTTTCTGCTGACATAAAATATGTCAGACATATTTTCTACGGACATATTTTGACATAATTTTATGTTTGAATTACTTTCTGCTGACATAAAATATGTCAGACATATTTTCTATGGACACATTTTGACAATTTTATGTCAGAATTGTTTTCTGCTGACATAAAATATGTCAGACATATTTTCTACGGACATATTTTGACATAATTTTATGTTTGAATTATTTTCTGCTGACATAAAATATGTCAGACATATTTTCTACGGACATATTTTGACATAAATTTATGTCTGACATTTGCTGTTTGATATTCTTGAAGAAAAAATCTATCTAACAAATTTATTGCGCATTTCAGCTTAATTTAAAGAGTAAAGTGAAAATAGTCTAACAAATTTGTTGCTTATTTGCTTCATTATTACTTTACAAAGTAAAATAAAACTATATCGTAAAAACAAATTACTTTTACGTGTAAAAGTAAGTAATTAGCAAAAACAGCGTACACAAAAGTAATTTGAAAAAAATTATTTACTTTTACATATAAAAGTAATTTTTTTCTTTGAAAATTTATACTTTACTTGGTAAGAAAGTAAAAAGTAAGTTTTATTATTTACTTTCTCAAAAAACAGTCATTTCATGTTCATTTAACATAAATTTTGAGATAGGTAGCGTATTCAAATCTATTGCCTGTTTTTTTTCACGTATATCGTAAAGGGTAGTTCTATTATAATTAGGGGCAAATATAGCCTATACTAGTAGTATAGAGACGGGCTCCCTGTCGTATGAATACTAATAGGGGCTGCTAAATAATCATTGATTTTTTATTTCTTTTTGTTTGTTTGTTTAGCAGATTAGGTTAATGGCCATAATGAAAGTTTGTCGGGGGAAGATGGGGAAAGGGGGGATAACTTCTAAGCTATGGGTAATTCATGCATGTGTAAACCTTCCTGCATTTGTGTAAATTTAATAAAAGTACAAGTTAAAATTGTTTTCAGAGCACGGAAGAGAACTCCACTATTTTGAATCTTTTTTTTTTTTTTTAGTTTTACTTTATCATTCCGGCTTTACTTTGATTTTACTTTATCTTGAAAGCATTTGTGTAGTACCGATGAACGTGCATGTTAAATTTGTTTCCTGGGCAAGGAGGTCGTACCCTTACTTTTTTTCCCTAATATTTTATTTTTCTTTAAAGTTGGGGTTTACAACTTTTTAGAAAGAAAGATTTTTTTCAAAAAAGCTTTGAAAACATTTTTTTGATTTATTTGTTTCAGTATTAATTTTTTTTCGGGAGGAAATAAGTTAGTGGCCTTGATAAAAATTTACCGTAAATGAGCCGGGCATATTTGTAGTTATGCTGCTGCTTTTCGCTTCTCTTATTTAGCGTGCTTGTTGTCAGAGCCGTCCCGAAGAGGTCTCTGATTGAGGAGGGGGTCCTATGTGTTTTTTGCCAACTAGAGACACACACGCACACAAAAAAAAGCGTCCTCGATATTTGATATTTGCCAACAATACTTCAAAACTTGCCAACTAAATGTGCTAACTCAAATGCATATATAATAGCTTTGGGGTGGGGGATACCCCCTCACTCCCATTCGGGACGGCAAAGGTCAGCTTTGGTTGAAACAGCCACTCAAAAAATAAAATTAATTTTTTTTGTTTATTTATTAATAGCTATTCATAAAACTGTTGTCTGGAATGAACTAAATTCAATTAATCCATTCCAGAAAACAAGTATTCCTTTATTATTCTATTATCTAACAATTATTTGAGTTGGTCATTTCCAGAAATAACTTTTTTTGGTTAGATTGGTTTTTAACAACCACGCTGAATAAAGGAAGCCAAAATACAAAACCTAGAATAAAATTGCAAAATGTAGAGCCATTTCCAAAGCAAGAACATTAAACCAGACAGTCTTTCAAAAAAAAACTTTCAAACAACTGATGTAAACAACATCAAGATTAAATTGAAAAAAAAAATTAAAGTTAAAAAAGTATAAATGTAAAAGTATTTAACTTGAAAAAAAATTTATAACTTTTTATAACCGCAAAAACCGCTTATTTTAATTTATTTAATATAGCGTATTTAGTAGGATGGTTCAAAAAAGCACACTTTCAAGTTTAAAATTATATGGTCGATTGTGAAGAAAATTGTCTTGATGTTGTTTTATCATACAGATGAAATAACATCAAATTCTTTTTTTTTCAGTAATTTTTTGTTACTTTTTTTATTTTAAATTTTCAAAAAATTTAAAGTAAAAATAATAACAAAAGTGCTAATCACAATATTTAAACAACCAGATTCCAATCACAAATTTAAAATCAGGCCCGTAGCAAGCTTTTTGTTTTTGTTTGAGAACTTAACTTTATGTAACGACATGAAGCAAACTCCAAACATTTATATATTCATGTTTATGTAAAGCTTTTCAAAAGTATTGCGATAATCGGAGTCTGCTAAAAATAAACCCTTGAAAATGTTGACTTCCCATTTATACCACTGGTTTGAGAATGATGAGTTTATAACATTTATAAATACATTTTTTTAACATTTTAAACTAAATTTAAGTTCATTAACAAGTCTCTAATATCATGCAATAATCTCTTAATGTTTAAAACTATAAACATATAAACTTTGAGCAGCCTCCCCAATTATTTAGGGGATTTAAATGGGATTCTTAAAATATAATTTCGTCATTGGTTTTTTTTATTATTATATAAAGACATTCTTTAATACAGTGATGGATTTTTAATTTTTATAACTTTTTATTTTTCTTAATTTGCCGTCACAAATTATTAATTTTCTTTCGTCAAATATACGAAAGGCGGGGAAAAGAAGTAGACAATAGTCCTATTGCCAAGCCTCTAAATATCCGTACATAATAAAGACATTAAAAACTTGTCATTAAAAATTGATGATCATTTGTTTTTCTGAAGTTTGAGTTTAACAACCTTATTTAAGTTGACAATTATAGTTTTGTATTTTTTGAAAATATTTCTAAAAAATTAAAATATATGTATCTGAAGTACCAAATTCTCCTGTTTTAGTATGTTATTTTAGAAAAAGGTGAACCTTTTTCTAAAATAACATACTAAAACAGAAAAAATATTGCATAAATAACAGAAATTTTGAATTTTTTATTTTTTTTAACATATAAATACAATGGTTTGAAAAAAATTTATCCATGAAAATATAAATTAAACAAAATACATGATTTAACTTTAAATGCATTTAAATACAAGTACTGCGTGGTATTATACCACATTAAAAGCGATGTAAAAAAGTTTCATAATTTGAAAATGCGGCGTATTCTTTATTACCAAACCTATTACAGTTACTTAATCAACAGCATCTTTAACTAATAATATTATTAATAGCTACGTACAAATGAAGTCTTTAAATGTGTTGTTAAAAACCATATTAAACTCATTTAAAGAGTTTATGGTAACCAATAATATAATGATGTCTACTTGCGTAAACTCTGTGATGTAACATTATGATTCTGAAAAACCAATGATTTTGGTTAATAAATATACTTTTGGTAAATAAAACATACTTAAGTGCCAAACTCAAGTATGTTCTTGTTTATATCACATTAGAATGTTTAGGAAAATGTAAAAAAGTTTTGCGATTTGTACATGCAACGGTTCCTTTTATCAACAAACCAATTACAATTATTTTATCAATAGCCTCTTCTTTAACTAATAATATTATTATATAGTTACGTACAAATGAGGTTTTCTAAAAACTTTTAACTTGTTGTTAAAAACCACATTAAACTCATTTAAAGACTTAATGGATAACCAAATAACCAATAACACAATGATGTCTTTAATAATTACATCAATATTACATCTCAAAATTTACGCTCGTAAATTATGAGATGTATTATTAATATAATTATGTAAACGCAATAACTTTGGTCAAAATGGTTTTTATAAGATTTCATATTAAATTTTCTTTAAAATTGTGCAATGCTGTGGTATAAACAAGAACATACTAAAGTACCAAACTTAAGTGTGTTCTTCCTTATCACATAAGAATGTTTAGAAAAAGATTGAAACAACCACTTCATTTGACGAGGATGTAAATTTAGTGTAAGAGAACAAAAACAATAAAAATTACTAATTTGTTGCCCTCACATTTGTAGTAGGGATGGTAATTGTTTAAGGGCATTTTTATATCCAGGCTCTAATCACCACAATTTTTATTTCTTTATCTACTTATAAATCGTTTTTACGCTACAGCTCGGGATATAGGTATATTACACAACGGCCAAGCAAAGTGTATTTTGTTAGTAGACATACGTGGCCAAGGTGCCCAATTACCGTTTTTCTGGAGCGATAACTTTTCTTAAAAAAAACAAACAAAAAAACTCTTTAAATATATCTTAGTGCTTCTGAACCTTGCGGTTCTTGGTTTAGTTGCTTGTAGGACCGTAAGTTTTGCTTATACTGGCCTTGCAGTAGCTAGGGCACTGATACTACACTTAGATAAAGATATAAGACTTTTAAAGCCAAAAGATTTTCTTGAGCAGGTGGACTTTTTTTGTATCAAAGTGGCGAAAAATCTTTACAAAAATAATGAGTCCTCTTAATAAAGTTCGGGGCTCTTTAATCTTCAGGCCATGGTGTTATAGCTCCCATAATTCAGGACAAGTTTAAACTTTCCTTAGTTTTTAAATAATAAATGCATTTACGGAAAAAAATTGTAAAAAAAGACTAAAAACTACGCTAATTATTTTCTTTTCTAATAAACTACCCTTTCTGAGTCACCCATGGGTATATGCGCCTTCTGCTAAATGCCTTATTTTAGCTTTGTCTAAATTCCAGACCTTTCGAATGGTTGGTGAACATTTTTGAGACAGTTTGATTCAGAGAAGGGTTATAATTGTTAAAACTATCATGGACCGGAACTAGAGAGGGTTTTAATCATGGGTGGAAACCTATTATTGATATTTTCAAACTTTACAGGGAAGAAATACCTAAAACCGCGCAAATCGAATGTTGCGGCAAACTAAATGTTAATGCCTTAAAGTTTTTCTTTTTTTCATTTCATTTATACAAGATCATGTCAAAGTTATCTTAAAATATAAGTAAATTTATTTGCTTACTTTATATAAGTTACTTTTAATTTACTTTACAATTTATATAAAATGTAACCTTATCTAATTTAAATTTATTTTTATGTACAGAGCCAGAACCAGCTTTTTTCGGTCTTTTGAGATAGTTAACTTCCAGACATGGAGCAAACGCCAAACATTTATATATTTATACTTATGTCAAATAAGGATGCTTTGCAAAAATTTGCGATGATTTGAGGCTGGGAACATATAAAGCCCTAAATTTTGTGCCCCCCCCTCCTGCCCCAAACGTGAGAGCAACAAGTTGATGAAATATTTTTTGTGCTGTTCTCAACTAGACTTATAATCATCGATAAATTTTAAGTTTGATAGTATTATCTTTCAGCGTTCAAAAATATTGACCATATAAAATTTAAACCCCCTCAAATTGAGGGGGGTTTAAACTTTATATGGTCATAATTTTTGAAAGCTAAAATATTTTACTATGAAATTTAAAATTTATTGATTAATATTAGTCTAGTTAAAAACAGTACAAAAAATATTTCATCAACTTGTTGCTCTCACATTTGGGGCAGGGGGGGCACAAAATCTGGGGCTTTTTTGTTCCCAGCCTCCAATCATCGCAATTTTATCTATAGCATCCTTATTTGACATAAGTATAAACATATAAATGTTTGGAGTTTGCTCCATGTCTGGAAGTTAGCTATCTTAAAGACCAAAAAAAGCTAGTTACGGCTCTGATGTAATTTATTTTTAATAAAGATTTGTTATTACTTTTAAAATAAAAAATTCCTACTTAAAAAATATTATTTTATTTGTAAATTTAATTTACATTTGGTAGCATATTACTTTTATGTAATTTACTTTCATATGCAAGTTACTTTATGATATAATTTTTTTTTAATTAGTTACTTTTATAGGTAAATGTAAATTACAGTTTGAGAAACTTTTATATTATGTAATGTAATTTTCAAAAGTAATTAACTTTTAAATAAAAATAAAGTAAAATACTTTTAAATAAAAATTTAAAGTAAAATAGCTTTTTCACGTGACTTCCTTTTACATGTAAAGTAAATTAGTTTTTGATGTAATCTTCTTTTACATAACTTTTTTTTGAAAGTAAAAAGTCTTACTTTAAAAAGTAAAAGTCGTTTCAAAAAAATAAGTTACTCATAGGGAAACGTAAATTTACATAAAACGTTTCAAATTACTTATGTAATTTACTTATTAATAGAATTAACTTACTCGAGTAAGCAAAAAAAAAGTAAGTAAAAGTGCCATCCCTATTGATTAGTATTGATTAATATTGGCAATTTCCATTATAAGAATGTAAAAACCATCTCAAGATGAGTTTTTATTACTAAAAGTGGTTTTTATTAGTTTGAATAAACTTAAAATTATTTTTTTGATTAAAATAATAGTAAAAAAACACCGTTTCAGTTATTTTTAATTAATAGTTGATCCTGAAAAATATTTTATTTTGAAAAATTGAATTCAGAAGATTCTATGAAAAAATCACATAATTTCAAAAATTTTGTGCCAAATTAAATTCCTTTAAGCTGAAGAATTTGAAATATTTCGCAAAAAATATATTCAGCTCATTAAATTCATATTAAGAAGACTAACCGGTAGTAACTTATAACTAATTTCGAATAATATTCTTATAGTTAAAATAGTTATGATTTATTTAACAATAAAATAATTGAACCTGTCATTTTGAAAAGGGCACAAATCCATTTATTTAAACTATTAAAAATTAACAAAACATGGTTTTTAATAAAATAATTTCTACACTACTAGAGAAAATTAACATAAAAGTAGATAAATCAAGAACATATATAACTTGTAACTTTGTAACTTTTATTTTTTATAACAAAATTTAAATCCTACAGAAATTTTTAATTTAAATTTATTAACTAATTGTTAAAAGTTTTGGACTTGTGTCTTTTTTAAAATGACAGGTTCAATTGACAATTCCTCAAAAGTTTTCATAATGAAAAATGAAATCTCAAAAGATTCTATTGCAAATTAAGAGACCTTGTAGAAAAACAGTTGTTTGACTAAAAAAAAAATGAAAATTGTTTTTTAAATAAGTAAATAAGTTTTTAAACGAATTTTATTTTATCAATAAAACCCAGATTGTTTTTTACCACCATGATGGAGTTTAAGAAATTATTTTGAAATGCGAGTACGTAGATGGCTATAAACCAAAGCGAATCCAGAGAAATCATGTTCAACTTTTACGCTGGAGAACGCTGCACCGTAAACTACTTGCGAAATTTCATAGAGCCGATCCCATTTTGTTTTGATTTTTCTTCCAGTAAGCAAGAATGTTGAATTCAACGTCTAATGTCACTCGCGCTTCATTAAGAGCCCATTTTAAAACTAGTTGACGAATATCTTCATCTGATTCTGAAGATGCATTAACAATACCTTGCCTTGTTACTCCTCCAGTATATTCAATGAAACGGCGTAATTTTTCAGCTTCAACATCTTCTGAGTTCATCGGAAGTATCTCTTCAGAAGTATTTGATGAATATGACGCATTTAATTGTATGGATTCTTCTGTTGATGAAGAATTTGACTGTTCTTGTCGAGTGCAAAGTTTTTGATGGATTTTGATCAACTGTGTGATTCCTCTATTCAACAGTTCTGTATTAAACAGTTGATGACCCGATGTAAAGCAAAATCTAGGATCCAGAACTAAAGCAGCAATAAATGCTTCACATTTAAAAAAAACTTGTTCTCGTGTATTAATTGCGTTGGTCAGTAACAAATTTAATCCCAAATCACCTGCTGGAACGTCCTCGATTTCTATTTTCATTTGAATCCATCGAACGTAGAATTCACTCATTGATAATTTTGGTGATTGAAAATCCATCATGGCCGAATGTATTGGTAAAAATGCGTTGAAATATTCATCTATTAAGCTCCGTGATGCATCATTTAACTTTAACTTGTCGTGTCTTATCCTTTGATATGATTCTGCGTTGATATGATTCTGCGTTGGTATGAAAATCTTTTATCATCAAAAAAGTGGAATCCCAACGAGGTGCAATGTCTATACGAGGCTTTTTTAGATTTTTATATGTTTTAATATATGCTACTTTTTTGGATTCAATAGCAACCTTTCTTATATTATTCAATGCATCAAACATTGACGTTACGTCCTTGGCAGCTAGCTGACACACATGTGCGCCACAAAACATGGCTGAACAAAACAATCCTACCGATTTTTCAACGCAAACAGTGTGGGCTTCACTATAATTCCCTTCTTCATTCTCTAAAGCGCCAATATCAATTTCTTCGTCTTCGAAATCTATAAATTCGTCACCATAAATTTCAAGAATTACTTTCATTTGATCTTGTGCATTTTGGAGAATATTTGAAGCCTTCATCATATTCTTTCCCTGATCTGTGTAAGTTGTGTAGATATCATTAGCACATTTTCCAATTTTTCTAATCACATTTTCCAATTGAGCAGCCAAAATTTCGCCAAACTGTCGACCTTCTTGAGTAATTATGCCTAAGGTTCTGTCAACTATTTCCCCGTCCTTGATATATCTGCAACTAACTCCAAACACGTTTCTTCCATATTGCGACGCACTATCAAACATCAACGACATAAGAACATTTTCAGTTTCTTCTCTTATTAGCGAAAAAATATTTTCACATGCATTTTGAATGTAGCGTTTCATGCTGTGACGATTTATAAAAATATTGAATTTTTTGAGTGCATTTTTTACTAAAGACATTTGTCCGATTTCATCAGCTGATGCTAAAGACAAGTTACGGCGCATCATTAATCGAATCATTTCTCCAATTAATTGATTTACATCAACTTCTAGCTTGATTTGTTTAATTAATTCAATTTCATCGTCATTTCGATGCCTTGTAGCTGGAGTAGCTTCAACTAATTCAATTTCGTTGGCTTTTTCTTTGTGTTTTCGAAGAAGGTGATCTTTGAGGTTACTTAATTTGCCTTTGTAAAACTTTTTGCACATTTTACATTTTCCTCCTTCTTTATTTATTTCAAATTGAGTTTTCACTTGTTCATTTAATAAATTATTCTCCATTTTTGACTTTAAATTGTAAGGAAAACTATTTTAAAGTTACGCCAAGGTTAAGATAGCTTCAACTAAACGTAACTTTTCTTGCTTAAATCAGGCTGAGCATTTTCTGAAGATGTTTTGTAAATACCATAATTTGAGAGTTAAACTTACAAAAAATAAATCCTAAATTTTATGTTAAGCTGCTGCGCAAGTTTTGTGAGTACGAAATTAGTAAATTTAGAACTTACACCAAACTTGTGCTAAACTTATGCTTAAAAACGTTTTATGAAAATACTCAAGTATTTAAATAATAGAAAAGCGTACCGTTAACAACAATACCGTTAACAAAAGAATACCGTTAAAATGCAATATTTAAAAACCTAAATTTCAATTTAAAAAACACTTTTCGTACAAATGTTATTAGGGGTATCCCGGACAACATTTTTCATTATCCGACCGGATATTGAATACCCGGATGTTTAAAAATTTTCTGGCCAGATAACCGGATAACGTGATTCAATTCTTAAAATATATATTTTATAATGACAAAAGATTATCGTCATAAACCAAATGGCAAACTTTGTTTGAAAACTTTTCAAAATTAATGATAGCTGTGATTTCAGAGCTATATGCATTCCATGTGGAAATCAGATAAGCAGGGGATTTAATAAATCTGGTCTGAAGTCATTTTGCACAACTTCGCTGTATAATCACGCAAAAAAAAGTTATATTGTAATTTGTATGAAGAGGATAAAAAATTATAACTGAATCTTTTTCAGCTGCACAAAGAAGTTCATAATGTATTAAAATCTGATCAAGTTT
The DNA here is from genome assembly GCF_038396675.1 of Hydra vulgaris. Classification (NCBI taxonomy): domain Eukaryota; kingdom Metazoa; phylum Cnidaria; class Hydrozoa; order Anthoathecata; family Hydridae; genus Hydra; species Hydra vulgaris. Next base: position 45,389,646 of record NC_088927.1, on the reverse strand, counting down.
CCTTTTGGAAGATGATATTTTCTCTAATCACTCAATTATAGAAAAAAAAAAAAAGACTAAAGTTTTAAATTATGGAAACATGAAGAAAAGTTTCCACTACTAAAAGAGTTAGCACTTAATTTACTATCACGACCTGCATCCTCTGTATTTTCGGAAGATTGTTTTCATTATTTATGAGAAAAAGTAATCAAGGCTGAATATGTTAGTTTCTCTACGTTGAGATAAATGAGTGATAAACTAATATAATTATTGCTCATATTGCGCATTAATTGTTGCGCATTAATTATTGCGCATAATTGATGTAATTATTACGCATATTGCGCATTAATTATTGAGCACATTGCACATTTTAGTAGTATTTTAATAATAATAGGGGAGTGACCTAACACAGGTCCCTTTTTAAAAAAAGATAGAATCAACTAGCTGTAACCAACCAAAAATTACATAAAAATTTTCAGGAAATTTATTCTATGTTCTACAATTTAACATCAGAAAATTAAAAGTATAACTCTGCCTTATGTTAAGAAACAACCGTTGAACACAGAAATGCTAGGAGCCCATTTTTCGTGGAAGTAGCCTTAAAATGGGCCCCTTATATTAATTTCTGAATAAAACCTGATTACTAATAAAAAATTGACTGTAACTGATTTTTTGATGATACATAATCGACTGTTCATTATTCACATTAAAAGTTCACACTCTGAATAGAGAAAAATTGACAATAATTTCAAATATAGTCAAACTAAAAAATCTTAGCTCAATAAAATTTTAAAAGTTTTACTTTTAAATATTCTTTTTACCGAAAATTAACAATAATAAAACTATCTTTCGGATGGTTTACTTAAATGTTTATGGTCAGCTGAACAATATTCTAAAGTCAAGTTTTTATTAATTAATGTCCAAGTAAGAGATTTGGTAGGGGCCTATCTCACCTTTGGGGCTCGTTGTAGACCACTTTCCCTTATTAATAACAATATTAAAAAGAAACCATTACCACTAGATTATTTAAAAGTATAACATATATAACAAAATCCGACCGGATATCCGGTTGGAGAGTTTATCCGGGACACCCTAAATATTATATAAACAACCTAATAATTCTGATATCACATTAAGGAATCACACAATACAGATCAAAATAAGGATCAAGCTCAAAAGAACTCGAATATATTATCAATTAAAAAAGTAACTTTTTTAAATTTATTTTTAAATAAAAGAAAAGCCCAACTTTGAGAGAAATAAAAATTTTTTAAAACTATAAGGTTCCAAAGAAAAGCTCCGTGATATGATATAAGAGATCTTCAAAAATTTATATGCAAATAATGTTTATGAGCGAGATTTTAATTTCTTAGGTCATGTTTTTTGGTTTCATTGCATTTAAATTTGGAAAAGATATAGGAAAAAAGTTTGTTTTACATTGTACATGAAGCAAAAAACATTAATAGTATTTTGTTGATATATATTATGAACATTTATTTCCAATAAAAGAGGTATGGCATGAGTTTAACGGTTTTTAAAGTTTATTAATCGTGCTAGATGCTTCTGTTGCCGATAAGAAGGACCTGATGTTTTTTTTTAATACTACCTCATGCAATATTTGCATAGTTTACATTGCATTGAATAAGCGAGTAAAAAAAGTTGAATTAATGCATTTCTATTTAGAAAATTTGTTACTTTATACAATGCTTCAATATTTTTTAAAACTTTGTGGCATAAAGTATTGATATGACTTTTCCTTTAAAGATTTTCACCAATAAAAACACCAAGGAAATGTATAACTTTTGATTGCTTTATTAGTACAACATTAGACTGCCTAATTTTTGAATCACCAATACATATGACTAGGATGCTTCTAACGAAATAGATATTATTAAACGCTGTAGAAAAAGTATTAAAAAAAGTAGAAAAAACTATTTCCACATTTTGTTTGTGTCATCATCACCATTTATTTGTGTAAAGCAGCACGTGATGTATTTAGATGATTTTATTTCAACTTCTTATGGTCTTGATATATGTTTTTTCAAAGTTCATTTACATCAAAGAAAATAAAAGGATAATAAGTCTGGAAATAAGACAATACTTGTTTCTAGACTTTATACAAAGAGTGTATTTTCAAAATGCAGGATATCCATTTTAGAGAAAACTGACTTTTGTCGATACACAATGATGGCTCATATATTTGGAATAACTATTGTTACTTAATTTATATATGCATAAAGTATATTAGATAGGTTAAGAGTTAAAATATAGGTAAATACAAAATATAGATAGTTTTTGTTTATAAATTAGCATTTGCTTTCAAAATACTGTATATCCAATTACAGCTTATTAGCAAAATGCGAAAAATCCATTTTATAAAGATCTTTCGGAAAGTTTATAAACTTTAAAAGACCTAAATATCTCTTATTAATTAATTTTATTCAAAATATTGCATAACTCAGTATGTTTTATGTTTAGGTAACTATATTTTAATTATAATGTAAATAAAAACAGCTTTCTGTTAAAGCAATATATACTATAAGCAATAATACTATGTTTCAAAATTCACAATTCTGAATTTAAATTTATTTCGGAGAGTTAAAAATGAAACAATAAGCCATAACATTTTTTTAATTTTGCATTCAATATTAAAGTTTAAATAAACTTTTAAATTTAATTGTCTTTTCTGGACAGTGGACTATCAAATCTAGAATTTTGAAGAAGTGTCTCATAAAGTTTGCGTATTGCATTACCTGCACCGACAGTATTTAGTAGACAAAAAACATACTTTTTAAATATTTTTCACATAGTTAAACACTAGGACACTTAGTTTAAAAGTATCCTATATCTTGATCTTCTTAAGTTGGCGATGCGAGGTTAGCTCAGTGTGAAAGCAACAGAGTACTATTTCATGATGGTTGAAATTGATCACTTTTATGGTCCAACTTTTGTTAAACGATTTTATTGTTTTCATAAAATTTTTTTCTGCTTTAAAGTCTAAAGCTGACGAATCCTGGCCATTAACAAAAACATTCCCATGTTGTCTTAAAATGTTTCTGCAGCAGTGGTGTCACTACAGGGGTGCAAAGGTTCAAGTCGCACTGGTTAACATCATCACAACCTGACACAGAGGGGTAGCACCATAATGAATGAAATATAATCATGACAGAACTGCTCGTGTTTGTGTTAATTTGCAGTTGCGTTTGGCCTGACCAATGCATTTAAGGTTTTGAATTTTAGATATTCTTTAATGAAAACACCGCTATTTCTTCATTTTTTACTACTTTCTTCAATTCACAAAAAAATCTTTTGTCAAGATATAAAGATTACTCTGTGTCGTTAGCCCTGTTAGTAAAAGTCTTCAGAGGTGACACCAAAAATTTACCGCAATGGATTATACCAACCACAGCAATGCCACTGCTCCGCAAATAGCAGGTTGTAAAATCTGCTCACTTTTTTTAATATCCTGCTAAACCCTATCAAATAATCTATCTGCTGAAAGATAGTAATATTTTTATTTGGGGAAAATAATGGTGATGAGCGTATTTTTAAATTATTGCTTTTTCAAGGAAAGGAGCATCAACTTTATGTGTATTTTTTGCTTTATCAATAGCAGGCACCTGAAAATAGAGAAAGAATTGATGCATTGGAAAATGCATCAAATTTTTTACAACATCTCTCGTATCTTCTAAGGCAAACAATTTTTTATTTCCGCCTCAATTTTCAAACCAGTTTGGGAATAACAGACAATCAACATGAAATAAATTTAATTGTCTGTTATTCCCTAAAAAGATTCGCATACCGGGTTTTGAAAATAAACTCTTCAAATTGTTAAAATTAAAAAAATATGGTATCTTAAGCATGTTTAGAGAAGTTTAAAGAATTACGCTATTTTTTATATTGCAGCTTGCAGGTGCTCTATTTTTCAGACAGTAATTGCACAAAGAAAACAAAGTTCCTATTAAGAAACATACATTTCTTTGATTAGAAAACAATCGCCTAACGTGCATTGGATCTTTTGATTTGCAAAAATTATAAGTATCTGAGTACGTGCTCAAAAAATACAAAATAATTCCTTTATTAGTTCTAAATCTAGTGCGTTTAGCTCATTGCAGCCTGATGGTGTCTTCATCAACATCGAGGTTTTTAAATAATTATGAGACAATTATTGAGGATGAGAAACTTAAACCTGGTGACTACATATATAATCACTGATAGTTGACTTCATTCATTTGCAAATGTGAAAAAAAATTACAAAGACCTCAATAATCCTAAGATTTGGAGTATCGCTTTAAGCAAAGGTTTTGCTTAACGTAAGCTAATTCATTGAATTAAATACATTTTTAGTGATTGATAATAACAAACTTGCTAAGGAGAGGTATTGAACCATGGAAGAGCTTAAAGTTGAGAGTTCGAAAATTGATAATAATTATTTAACAGGTCTTTTCTTTAACGGCCAATGTGGTAAAATAACTTTAACAGAAAAGAAGCTTGATAAATGCTATTAAAGAAAACTTATAGAGGAGTTATGATGTACTAGTTTCTGAAAAAGTGTACCTTTGGTGAAAGTATTTGCCCGGAGGTTAAAATCACGAGTACAAACAGCTACAAATAGTGGGGAGCTGTATGAATAATTGCCGATAAAATATTGTCTCAGCCGAAAGTAATAAAAAACGCCTTGTTACTGAGACTGTTTTTTTGTTGTTGAATTTTTGTTTTGTTGAAACTAACCTTCTACTAAAGTTTTTATCTGTGATAAAGGTTAATATTTGTCAAAATAAGAAATCATCAATCAAAACACTTAATAGAAATTTTTGTCCTGAAATGCAAAATCTATTAACACCAGAAAAGACATCAAGCTCAAAAAAAGTCTGAAATTTTTCAACGTGTTTTTATTGTATAAATAAGAAAATGATAATAAAGAAAACTGTGTACGTTAAATTTTCTAAATAGTAAGCGTAACAAAATAATATAATGATTTCCACTTATTTTAATGTCTCTAGTTATGGAAGCCTATTAAAACTTACTAAATCAAAATAAAAGTTTTAAATGGTGGTTACTGATTTTTATAGTGATAGATCATGTCCATGTATATAATATCCAAAGATTTTTGCTTTGATTGGCATCGTTTTTGATAGTTACTTTTTTACTTTTTTTATGCAAGGAACTGCTGTTTGTGTTCACTTTGTCTTTGACCTGCTAATCCTTAAGAACAAGTGAAGTTTTTTTTTATTGTAAATTATTTTACCATATCTTCTATTTTGACTTTTTTTAATTTAAAGTTAAAATAATGAGTAAAAACAAAATGTTTGCTAGTAAAGTAGGTGAAAAGTTTTCGAAACTTGCATTAGCTAAAAAATCTTTAAAAAAAAATACTGCCTTCCCAGAAATTTTATTAATGTATAACTAAAACCTTTTATCAAAGTATATATAAAAATTAGTTGACACTTTCTCAAACATTTTAAAAACATTCTGAAAACATTCTGAAAACATTCTGAAATTATTCTGAAAACATTCTGAAAACTAAATCACTGCAAATATAAATAGTTTTTAAGCAACAAATTTTTAAGGAAAATTTATATTTATTAATAACTTATTTATACTTATTAATAACTAATTTTTTTTAAGAAATATTGTAGATAGGGATCAATACAGATGATGTATAACTGATTGATATACTGATGCTATATAGCAAGATGTGTAGCTTTTTTTTTTTTTTTTTTTGTTATTCACCTCTTCAAGGCCAAGAAGGCCACTACAGATGAGGAGGCTACTTAATAGTGGTTATAACCCTCTCTCAACTCTATAACTCCGAAACACGAACCTCGTCGAACAAGGCCGCTGCGCGGAGAAACAAGTTGAGCGCGGTACTACCAGGGACGTGGTGGGGATCGAACTCCGAACCTCTCGCTTATGATTTCTCGCTTATTTCACCTGATTTCTCGCTTATTATTATTTAAGAACTTTATACAATTTTAATTTTCAAAGTTTAAAAACTTTTAATTTTTCAAAACTTACTTTCTTACCTTAAATTTGCATCCAATATTCAAATATTGACATGGAATAATTGTATTAGCGCAACTATCAGTAATATGGAATGACATCTATAAAAAATGTTTAAACGACGTTTAAAAGACGTATTAAAGACGTGTTAAAGATGTCTTGTTGTAAAATAGACGTTGTTTAGACATTTTTAACGTATCAAGTGTTACTTGGGTAAAATAGGATACTTTTTATATTATACAGCTATTTAGATTTTAAATCAAACCTCTTTACGCATAATTTCTATACCACATTGATTTACACAACAAAGAGGTAAACATTCGCATTTTTCTTCATGAATCTAAATGTAAATTTACGAGAAAATTTAATTTTTACTTTAGTTTTATTAAACTTAACATTTTTTTAGCACGTTCACCAATAAACATTATCATCATCATTACCATCATTATCATAAGGGCCGTCCCAAGGAGACGAGTCCAGGGTGTCTAAACCCTTCCTCCCCTCCTTCAACAAAAATTACATTCAAAAATAAGTAGGCAAATTTGTACACTGGAGTCGGGAAATAATAGCCAACAAGGATCTTTTTTTTGTTAACATCTTGGTCAGAAATATGTCTTTTCTAGGCCTCAATTGGCAAAAAACAAACCTGTCAAGCCCTCTACCCACCCCCACCCCACTTCTTATCAAAAACGTTTTGGGAACCCAGCTGGCACACTTAATTTGGGCCAACGTATGAAAATACATTGCGAATGTTGGCTAATTTCTCCGATGCAACTACAACGTTGATCCAATGTTAGTTTTATAATATTTATATTAATGAAAACCTTAATAACAACGTGATTAAAAATAGTTAGGAAAATTACATTGGTCCAACGAATGTAAAAATATCGCAAAAGTTGGTTGATTTTCCAATCTAAACCCAACGTTGATCCAATGGATAGGGATTAACGTTGATAAAATATGTATAACCCTATATTAATCCATTGTATATAGATTAACGTTGATCCAATGTCTATAACTCAACGTTAATCCAACGTGTATGGATAAACGTTGGATTAAGATTGGATCAACGTTGCTTCGTATACATTGGAATAACGTTAAGTTATATACAGTGGATCAACGTTGTGTTTTCATCGAGAAAGAGCAGATATACAAATATATATTCGTATAATTTATAAGAATTATTTTTCACCTAAATATTTCTGTTAAATATGGAAATATAATTTGCTTTTATGTTTTTTTTTTCTGACATGACAAATGATCAAGCCACAAGCAAAACAAACATGAATAATGATTATTTATTCAGATGCCCCTAAATTTCTCATCACAGCATTAAATTAATAAAAAGAAAAAATGTTGACTCGTCAAAATCGATGATATATGTGCATGTTTATGAATATACCATCCTTAGCTTCGTCTTCCTGAGGTCTTTTCTTATCATTCTCTAATATTTGTTGCACATCACTGGGCATAACATCAAAAAAAACAGGCATAATATTCTCTTTTCTACTTCTTTGGTGTTTTGCCATTTTTGAAGAGAAATAAATTTTTTGTGCTTAGCTAGCAATTCACTCATTTTCTTCGGTACTTTGTCCACTCAAGATGTTGGAACTCCAGCTTTTTCGTGAATAGCAGTGACCTTTTTAACAAAACACTGACAATTTTTCTCACAAATAAGCTTGACATCATGAGAGAATCCACCGCAGAGAAGGATTTTATATTTAAACTTGGGATTTTCATTCATTAAAAAATAATAATACTCCAAAATGTCTTTGTTAGTAGGGAGTTGATTGTCATTCAACTTGTCACTCTTAGACGAAATATTTCTTTCTTTTTTCTGGTTTTAGCCATTCTGTTCAATAAGTTTACTCTCTGCATTTGAGTCAAATATAATAGACAACAAAAATAGACAGAAGTTTATAAGTGTCCTTTCATTTACAGAATTATAAAGTGTTCTTTCACTTAAAAAGATAAAGTTTCTCAAATTTCAAAAAATATTGTTCTATCACTACTTTGAAGCACTTTTGATAAACCTTCAGTTAAGCGGCGTAAAATAAAATTAATATTTTGCTTTTAAAACGTTTCAGACGTTTAAAAGACGATGCAATGAGGCAAAAAAAATTTTTGTTTTACGCTAATTAACTGAAGGATTACCGATGCAACTAACCCCAGGCCCCACCAACCACCTAACCACCAGGCCGAGAAAATGCATTGTTCCAAATAACCCACCTTCCCAAACCCTCACTTTAGAATTTGCTCACCACATATAGATTGTAGTATTCCCCCACCCCCTCCCCCTCCCTAATTTATATAACACGCGATATTATAGGCATTTCTACAAGTTTCAAATCTTGTCACTTCGGAAATTTCTAACGAACGGTTTTATTCAAACTGCTCCAATTTTTTTTATAACTAATTGGGGTTAATAGTACATGGTTCAACATAACATTAGCTTGTATCTTTCAAACTATGACTACACAAGTAAAAATAGGCTTTTTTCATCCAAAAGCCTTGATTTTTGAAACTTAAGTGGCTTGTGTAGTCACAAAAATAAAGTTTGAGTTCTAAAACTTTATATATCTCATTTTCTCACATATACGCAGCAGAAAAATAATAGAAATAGTCAAAATAAAATGTGACTCTGAAAACGGGACACACTAATATATATATATATATATATATATATATATATATATATATATATATATATATATATATATATATATATATATATATATATATATATATATATATATATATGTATATATATATACATATACCGTCAAACGGGGTGACTTTGATAGGTTTTTGAGCATTTTTGCAAATAAACTCTTTCGTATAAATCTTTTTTTTTGAATTTTATTTTTTCGATATAACATTATACCTTTTCTTTAAAGAATTCCATTGAATAGAAATTTTTTTTTTTGGTTCTAATACATATTTTTTTGTAAGTCAAAAATGTTATCAATCTTAAACCTTCGTTGGGGGTGACTTTGATAGTTTATTATTTCTTAAAAGCTTTTTAATTAAGCCATCTTCACAAGTGCCATTAATACTTTTTTTTGGAGTTGTACTAAATTTCAACACAATTTACAAATACATTTTTAAGATTTTACTGGCTAAATTATAAATTTAGACAACAAGATTGGTTATCGAATATATCCACGAAATGGACAAAGAAACAAAAAACAATTTGGTGTTAATATGCTATACATAACAATATAATATATCAATAGCGACATTAGGGTAATTGTAATTAAAGTACTAATTGTATATAAATATTAAGTACAAATGTACTTTACTTGTTTAACTCCATTTAAAATAAGAAAAGGATACCAAAACAAAAAAGCCCAAAAATCACATTTTCTGAAGATTTTACAACAACTGGTGTTAAAACCGAACCAGGAATTAGTTGTTCTGTGTAGTACCTCTAAACTGCTGGAGGGTACTAATTAGTAAAATAAATGTTTGAAAGACAAAGTGTTAATTTTTTTAAATGAAAAGTTATGAGTTCAATCATTAGGTGAATATTTCTGACATCTTCTGATAATGTATCCGATTCACTTCTTATAATGTATCCGATTTTATCAATATTTTTTACATTTGCAAACTCTAGTTGATAACTATTATTTATCTTCGGTGGTTAAAGATGTTGCAATACACTCGAAAAATGTACCGCAAAAACGATGTCTTCTGCAACAGGATAATTAAACAGATTTTTGGATCCTTCTACTTACCTTAGAAACCTCATATAAAGAGTTTTGGGTGTTGGTAAAACCTCAACAACCTGTCCAATGAACTTCAACTTCACACATTTTTTAGTTTTTCCTGGGTATCAACAACATACCAACTCCCTATAGTTAGAAAACAACATGCCAACTCCCTGAATCAACGCTTAAATGTTCTAGAGTCGAACCAACCAGATTTAGAACTGTCGAATATAGTTCCAGGTGGGCTACCATATGTCCACTCTATGTAGCAGTTTGCAGCTTTATAAACAACCATGGGAGAAAGAAACTGACCAGCTGCACTCCCACAGTACATAATACTAATAGCTCCTTTAGAATGCTGCATTTTTTTTGTCTCATCATAGTTGAATATATTGGTATTAGGAATATCTTGAAGTGTAATGGAAAACTCGTTGAAATATGAACAGACTGAATTTCAATCAATTTCAGCTCTTGCTGGTTTTATGTTGTCAGCAATTTGAGCAGTCAGATTATTGCAAACAATGAAGGATTTTACCCAATCAGGGCCAGGCAAGTTATTTTTAAATTTTAAATCAGTAACACCCATTCTGTATAGATAGTCTTTTACTAAAAGACGTATATCCAACTTATCCAAAGGTAACTTCCACTTTGTCAGGATGCTAATAACTTGTACAATCTTTTCTCTGGTATTGGACTGTAATCTGGTCTGCCCTCCAAAGTTTTTCATGTCTTACTTTACTCTTATTGTACAGAGTACCATATGGTATACCAAATAACTTGGATGCCTTAAAAATCGATATTCTGTTAGTTGAGATATCTAACAAGGCATTTTGCATGGCTTCTGCTGGGTACAATGCATAGGACCGATTACCTGGTTTACGTTTAAAAGCTCTCATGAATTCTTCTGCAATTCTTTATGTGATATTTTGTCTTAGTGTTTTTTTTAACTAGAAATAATCGTTTGAAACATTAAATAATCACAACAAGATTGAAATATCAAATAATGAAAATTATATCAAAAAGTAATTGGGAGTAATCAAAAATGAGTGGTATATTACAGTGGTATAATAACTGGAATATACTACTTGAACATCTAAGTATAGATTTTTAGAAAATAATTTATTCCAAAAAATTAAAATCATATGTTTTTTGACATTTTTTTGGTACATGTAAAAATCGTTTTTTGTTGCTTAAGCCATGTTAATCCCAACACATTTGCACAAGTTAGAATCACTTTACAATCCTTAAAATTATAAAAATATAAGCAGAATATAATAACGTACTCAAAAAAAAAATAAAGTTTCTAATTTTGCAATTACATCTCCAAATCAAAACTTTTGTAACTAACAAAAAAAATTATCAAAGTCACCGCTCGTAGCAAAATTATACGGTATATATATATATATATATATATATATATATATATATATATATATATATATATATATATATATATATATATATATATATATATATATATATATATATATATATATATATATATATATATATATATATATATATATACAGTATGCAAAAAAAAAAATTCGTACATTTACATCGTAATTTTATAAACAGCATCAAAAAAATGAGTTGTCCGTTAAAATATTTGAAAGTTTTTTTTAGATATCTTATAAAGTATTGTTTTAAGAATTTATTTGTGTATTGGTGAAAATGATTGCTTTTCAAGCCGTTTGAATTTTACACAATTGATCTAATGATGCATAAAATTGACTGCAAAAAAAAAAATTGTACAGTTTAAGAATAATGTCAAAGTGATCAAATTCCATGAAAATTAGTATCGAATGAGGCCTCCTTTAGCTTTGATGGCCTCATCTAGATGATTTGGCATGGAGTTGATCAAATTTTGGGTCTCTTCTGTTGTTATATTATCCCATGGCCTCATTATAGCTTCTTTCAAGTTGTCTTTGCGTCTAAATGCTTGTTTACCAATTTTTCTGTCCAAAAAACACCACCAATTTTTTATTGGATTCAAGTCTAGACTTTGAATTGGCCATTCTAAAACATTGATGTTATTTATGTCAATGTATATCTTCGTTTTCTTAGCGGTATGTTTTGGATTGTTATCCTGTTGGAATATGAAATCGCTTCCCATTCTCAATTTTTAAGTATATAGTTGCATGTTAGCTTTGAGAATTTCACAATATACCGAAGCATCCATTTTGTCATCAATAAATAAAAATTTTCCCTCTTCTTTTCAACTCATACTACCTCAAACCATCACATTTCCTCCTTCATGCATTACACTACATCACAAACAACTCAATTTATAAGCTTCTCCTTTTTTCATTACACTTTTTTGACTCCATCCTATGAGACAAGATTGCATTTTGACTCATCTGGCCACAAAATTTTTTTCAAATATGATATCAGCATTTTTAAGTATTTCAATGCAAATTTCAATCAACGTTTCATTTGTTTAGAAGTTAAAAAAGGTTTATTTCGAACCACTCTACCTGTATATCTTTGTTCTCTTATACAATTTCGATTGTTTGAGGAGTCACTGTGACATTATGATCTTCTTGAATTTTTAAAACTAATTTAGCTTTATAACAAATCTAATTTTCTTCACATTAATGATGACATTAATGATATTTTGATTAATTGCACTAGTGGTCCTGCATTTTCGTCCACTACCAGCCACACTAGCAACCGCTCCAAACAGATTATGCTTCTAAACAATTGAAAAAATGAAGTTATGCTATGACACAAATAACATCAGTGTTTTGGAATGACCATTTTAAAGTCTGGACTTGAATCCAATAGAAAATTGGTGGTGTTTTTTGGACAGAAAAATTGGTAAACTAGCATTTAGATGCAAAGACAACTTGAAAGAAGCTATAATGAGGGCATGGGATAATATAACAACAAAAGAGATCCAAAATTTGATCAACTCAATGCCAAATCACCTAGATGAGGCCATCAAGGCTAAAGGAGGCACCACTTGATACTAATTACCATGAAATTTGATCAATTTGACATTATTTTTAAACTGCACAATTACTTTTTTTGCAGCCAATTTTATGCATCATTAGATCAATTCTGTAAAATTCAAAAGGTTTGAGAAGCAATCATTTTCACCAATACACAAATAAATTCTTAAAACAATACTTGATAAAATATCTAAAAATAACTTTCAAATATTTTAACAGACAACTCGTTGTGTCATTTTGACAACATTTGATGCAATCTTTGAAATTATGATTTTTTTGTAAGTGTACAATTAGTTTTTTGCATACTGTAAATATATATATATATATATATATATATATATATATATATATATATATATATATATATATATATATATATATATATATATATATATATATATATATATATATATATATATATATATATTTATATATATATATATATATATATATATATATATATATATATATATAAATATAATCCATAATCTCAAACATTATTATTAGCAAAAGAGAAAGGTTAACTGCAGTTCGTGCAATATTATTATTTTTTGATCTCCTTTTTATTTTCACAACAATATATAAACTTGTCAAAAATGAAGTTACAAAATAATTTTATTCAACTGAAATATACTAACTGTAGATATATATTTAAGAAATACATTAAAATAAACCACATACGCATATTTGTAGAACCTAATATAAGCTAAAAAATTTAAAAAGCGTATGAAAAGTAGGGCATTTCCATTTTTACCATTTAAAATTGGTATAGATGTGGAAAATTCTCTAACAAAAACTAAGAATAATGGCGTAAATATTTCTTAATTAAAATGGTTAATTGATTAGGGCGAGGTAATTTAAATGTTCTTTTTATAAAAAAAATAAATATTACAATTTTAACTAATTATGTTTATATCGCGCAGTACGGAAAAGTAAAACAAACTTCTATTCCCATGATGTAAACAAACCACCATAATGGTAGTAATTTTTTTTTTAAATAGAAAAAAGTTAAACTTTGTTTTATATTGCCAACAATTTTTGTTGCAGTCAATATTCATATATATATATATATATATATATATTATATATATATATATATATATATATATATATATATATATATATATATATATATATATATATATATATATATATATATATATATATATATATATATATACACACATATATGACAATATTTCAAAATCAGCAGTTTTTATAGCTTTTATGTTTAGTAAATATCTTTATTTAAACATGTGTATAGTAATACATTTCTTGCTGTTTTGTATTATAATCAGCAAAATATTCATAATTTATAAAAGTAGTATAATTATATTATATATGTTTTTTATTATAGTTAACAATTTTATTTTCAATTATAATATTAAAAATAATGATCTACAATTTCTACAATTAGTATTAAGTGCATTGATCTAACTGTAACTAAATAAGAAATAAAATATTGTATTTTAAAATATGTAACTGCATCTTGTTTTTAAATAGATAATAAATAAAATGGGAAAAGCTGCTAAGTCCCTTGAAAGTAGAACTCGCTGCACAAGTTCTCGGTATGCAGGACTACCAAATGATCTTCCAGTTAGCGACCTTCCCACATTTAAACAAGTTATACAGTTCAGCTACAAGTTCAATAAACAACTCACTGCCAAAAAAATAACTGAACAAAAAATTTTTTCTCAAATAAGCATTAAACTTGTTGAGCTATGGAGAAAAATAAACTCTAAACTCCTCTTGATCCACGAGAGAAGTATACACAAAAAACTTGAGTTACTTTTTAAAAAAGTTTTGTGTGCTGAACATAAAAAATCAAAAGGGAACAAATCTAGCAAAAAGTATTTGGAGAAGAATTTTAATTCATTGTTTAACTTGTCTGCTTGTAATTGTGAAATGCCTGTTGCTAATTGTGATGACAGGTATAATAAGAACTTTTTCATTGATTTTTAAATTTAAATAAAATTTTTATTAACTTATTTTAAATTTTTGGCATATTTATTCTAAAATTTAAATAATATTTAAGAACTTAATTAAATTGTTTCTGCAGACTGGTTAGATGTGATATTAAAGATTGTTAAAAAAAGCATATATTGTGCACTTGTGATGAAGAAAAAAAGGTATTTAGAATCTAAATGGTAAAACTACAAAAGTCAATTTTTTAAGGACATTTATTACAGCAAAAAATATTTTATTAGTAGTGTTTACTATTTTTTTTATTTAGGTACCAGTGAATGAAAGGGAGTATCTAAAAGACCAAAGAGCTAAAAAGGGTGGAAATGGGTCATTTCAGATTGGCAAAATTGATCAAAAAGGACTAATCAAGTTAAAGAATAAACAAGTATTTAGAACATTGTTTAAACAAGAGTTTTGTGTGGAATGTCTTGAAGAATCAAATTTAGTGGTAAATAAGCATATGTATATTTGTTATTAGTGATTCGTAAGTACAATTAAATATTTAGAAAGAAGTGTCTTAAATTGGTACTTAAATTGGTACTTAAATTGGTTTAACCAGTGCTATTGGGCTAGCATAACTGATATCTGGTATATATATAACTGCAAGTATATTGTTTAATTCAAGTTTATATAATTTTTGTTTAGTGTGATAATCCTTGTTCTGATGGTAATGATTGTGATGACGGTGAAAGTAACAATGATTGAGATGTTTATGAAGAGATTTATACTTTATTTAATTACAAACACTTGTATAACTTTGCAAAAGCAGTATTACGTTATGGAATTAGTAACAATGCTGCGGCTCATTTAGGTACACGACTACTCATTGACTATGACATAGTAACAGCTGCTGAAAGAACTAATACCATTACAGAAAAGAACGTTTATAGGAAGAAGTTTAGAATAGGAGAGCAAGTTGACATTGACTATAGTAAAGAGGTTTTCTAATTAAAAGATATCAAAGTTGATTATAAAAAAGATAAAGAAACGCTTGTTCACACACTTGCTTACTATTCATAAGGTCAGCCAATTATAAAAACTTAAATTGAAAAAGAAGCGTATATCACATACACTACAGAAAGTGGAAAAAAGATAATAAAATATTTAACGTATACATTTATTACAAGTGGAACTAAAGTTTCCAAAGCAAATGCAACTAAATAAGTTCTAAATGAGTTTAACAGCACTGAAACTCTTGAAGCTGTGGTTTTTGACAATACAAGTTCAAATACTGGTACAGACAATGGTCTCGTTGTTAAGCTAGAAAAATTTATAAATAGAAAATTACATTTAGTTGGATGTCAGCTACACCAAAATGAATTGCCATTAAGACAAGTAATTATTCTACTTGATGGAAACGCATATGATCCAAGGAAATATAAAGGTCCAGTTTGTTCATCGGTTTCAGAATATTCCATACATGAACTCCCTATAATAGTTTTTTCTACAATAATGTCTGAAATTCAGTCATTTATGGATGAGCGTGTTGTTTCTGATTTAAGTAATGATCAAACAAAATTGTATGAATACACCATTGGTATATCTACAGGTAAAATTTCAAAAAAATATGCAATGACAAAACCTGTGAACTTGCAAGGTGGTTGACACTTGCATTATGCATTATGTATAAATATACTAGAGAAACAAATCCATTGGCAGAGTTGGTTATGATAACAAAGTATATATTCCAAGTATATTTTCCAATTTGGTTTGCTATAAAACGATCAGGTTATTATAAAGATTTAGCAAAAATTCTGTTTAAAATGATTGAGTTGACTAAATTGCAAGAAAAAGATTCAAGAAGTCGTCTTTAAAAACTTAGCTGGAAATTCATTTTGCTGTATACAGGAGAATTTTCTCTATTGCATGATAATGGATGATGAGAAAGTAAATCGCGACAAAGCCATAGATCGAATACTCATTATTAGGAAACTAAATGAGGAAAATAAAGAATTTGTTCCTAAGCTTAAACCCAAAACGATAATGAAAATTGATTTTGATTGTAACTGCTGGATTGATCTTGAATCGGGAAAGGTTTTACCGCTTACATTTCTTCCAAATAACTCTCAGTCGGTTGAACGTGCAGTTAAGTCAGTAACCGAAGCATCAAAACTGGTTTATGGTCTCAAAAAAAGGCAAAACTTTATTCTTACTAAAAATTGGAGTAGGAAAGAAAATCATAGAAATGTTACCAAAAGCAAATATATTGTTCCAAGCATTTAAAAAAACACTGCTAAATGTAACTCTTGTACTATTAATTGAATAAGAACAATTTATTTATTTGAACTTTACTTATATAAATTTATAAAATTAAATTTATATTCGTTTTCCAAGGTTTAGGTATTAGAAAATGAACTGATTCTTTCTTTTTTAAAACGGTAAAAAAATATAAAAGGGTTAAAAAATAAAATCGTTTTTAAACCTTGCTTTCTTGTTTTGGGGGTGGTCAAGGCATTATTTAGGAAATTTGGCACGTCTAAAATAAAACATTTTTTTTATATATTGATCATAGCAGTGGGTAGGATTCTCCACGCAACTTCACTAACTTCTAACTGGAAGCGGGGGCAGCCAGAACTCGCTGTTTTTTTATTAATTTTTTTTTTGTAATATCTATAAAGAAATTTTTTTTTTAGATATTTATGAGTGGGGGTCCACGAGGCATGGAGAGGCATCACGTCACCTAAGAAAAACCCTAATTGGCGCCCCTATTATTTAAAATTTTTTTATATCAATAAAGGACCTTATTTTTTTACGTAACGTTTCTTTGGCACCCCTTAGACATCTGCTGCCAGGGACAAACTGTCATGCCAATAGTCGTGCAAATGATAATGATCATTATTATTTTTGTTCAACTTCTGTTTTGCTTTTATTATATTATTGTCTAAGATGCTTAAAAGTGTTAATTTATGACTATCATGTTCAGCACCCCCTATCACCCTAATATTACATGGGTGGTTATCCGTAAAATATTCATAATAATGTTCTTTGCTATTAGTGATAATAAACAACATTAATATAAGCCTTAGACATTAGATTCAAATCATTTTTTGTTACATGCTTTATTCAACAAAAGTTTATGTATTCGCACAAAAATACCCAATTTTATCCATTTTAAATGGTAAAGCGCGAATCAGTTTTATATTTTTTTAATTTTTTTTTTAATGTGCTTAGTTTTATATATTAAATCTTCCACGCCCATACCGATTTTTGTTTTCGAAAAACTTTGCTCAATGGAATTGCTCTAATGAAAAGTGGTTGATTTATTACGATGGGGGTTAAAAATAGTTAAGCCCCTGGTTAATCCATTTTGCCATTTTTAAAAAATATTTAACTCCCAGGGTTAATTTATTTTGAAATAGATTAACCCTAACGGTGCACAGTGGGATAAAATCGAGTTTTTTGCGCCAAAATTATTTTCATAGTTTTTTTTACTAGAAAAGCTATAATATATAAAAAATTTGTAAATGTGCTGAATTAGTATTTTTGTTTGTGATGAAAGACAAATCGACATTTATTAGCTGAAAAATATTTTTGATTTTGAGCATTTTAGATAGAAAGTAATGTTGGTCAAGATTGAAATAACAGTGATTAAAGAAAAATATTTTTAAAGCCTTGTTTTGTATATTGGATAACCTTAAAAATTCTTGTGAGTCGATATTTACCAAAACCTGAAATTATATTTTTAGATTAGTAATTCAAAAATAGCATGCTATATATTGATAGGAGTTTCAAGGTTAACATAGTGACAAGTTTCAGCTAGCATTCGTTTAATCTACGAAGTTTTATTGTGAAACCTTTATGGTGATGTAAAAACTATAATTATTAAGGGATTTTTACTGTTTATTCAGATAAAGTGGGTAGTGAATTTCAAAAGACGTAAGTATCATTCTTTCTTAATTGCTTTTTTTAATAAAAGTAAGAAAGACTGATATTTACGTCTTCAATGTCAAAAGATGTTAGCAAAAAGAATGACCCTACTTTAATGAATTTATAGTAAAATATTAAAATACTGTTGTCACAAACACACAAATTTTTTCCTAGCTGACACAGAACGCCAGCAGGACATCTTAATGGCGTACTACGGACTTGTGACATATATAAGACTTGGTATAGAGGTCAAAGAGATGTCTAAACCCGCTCGTTTAATTTAAATAAGTAAAGGTAATTCTACTTCATAAAAAAACAAACTAAAAACAGAATAAAAAATAAATAAAATAAGGAATGGTTTTACTTGAATGTCACAAAAAATAATCTTTTGTTTGCAATATTGACAGGTAACCAAACGATAAATGCAATGCTTTTCCATGTGGTCACTTAGTTCTTTACGCAAAAGTGTAGTAGAGCATTGTTCATTGAGGCATTTTACCTCTTGATATTCACAAGAGGTTAAATGGTTCTTAAACAGAAAAGTATATTTAAATTAATTTCAAATATATTAGAACTAGCATGAGTTACCCGGCGTTGCCCGGGCCAATATTTAAACTGGCTTACCTGATATCTGTACACAAAAATGGGCCCAAAAAATGGTCCCCTCTGATCCCGGGGTCAAGGGGGCCTATTTTTGGGCCCCCTTGACCCCGGGGGTTGGGGTACGGGGTCAAAACCCAGCTAAGAACCTTCTCCTCCTCGAGGACTACCCCCATGCCAAATTTCATCGAGATCGGTCGGGCGGTTTGGATTTCTATACAGAACAAACAAACAAACACACACACACATTGCCCTTTATATATATAGAAGAGAAGACAAACAAACAAACACACACAAACACACATTGCCCTTTATATATATAGCTGGAGTTACCCGGCGTTGCCCGGGCCAATATTTAAACTGGCTTTCCTGATATCTGTACACTAAAATGGGCCCAAAAATGGGCCTAAAAAATCGGCCCAAAAAATGGTCCCCCTTGACCCCGGGGATCGGGGTACGGGGTCAAAACCCAGCTAAGAACCTTCTCCCCCTCGAGGACTACCCCCATGCCAAATTTCATCGAGATCGGTCCGGCGGTTTGGATTTCTATAGAGAACAAACAAACAAACACACACACACATTGCCCTTTATATATATAGATAGAAAATAACGTTAACTGTTGAAGCTTTTTTTTATTGCTGCTTACTTTTTGTTAATGCTACTTTTTTTAAAAGCGTTTTCTTCCAAATATGTTTAGTAATTTTTTTTTCCTTATCTTTTTAAAAATACCTAGGAGAAATTGCTCAGTAAAACTATGGAACAAAACTCTATTAAAAGAGTAATAAAATCTGATTTGAAACATGATAAATGCGTAACACAAGATAAGTTTCTTTAAAATATATTGAGATTTCTAAGGAGGAATGCAAGAAGCAAACTGTAGTATTTAAGGTCTTACTTAAAATCTGAAATTACACTTGAGCTTATGCAAAGGGAAAACTTAAACTCAAGCCATACCGTAACACTGGGTAAATTTACGCAAAAATTTTAAATTTTTTGCTTTGTGTTTCTAAAAACTGGCTTTAAACTTCTCCAATATTTATAAAAACTGCCATAATTTTTCTCTAGTCTAACTAAAAACTTTTAATATAAGAATTTGTTATTAATTATTTAAGAAGGATTTTTCATGGGTTTCTTAATTACGTTCTAAGTAAATCGGGGTTTTGGCTAACTTTGCACAGCCTTGTAAAATTTGTGAAAAACCATTTATGTGATTTTTGCTATTTAAACTCTTTTTATCACACTGTTTCATAGAAAAATCTAACGAGAGCTTGAAGACGAATAAAAATAAACAAATAATAATAATAATAATAATAATAATAATAATAATAAAATCAGATTTACTATTACTTTGGTTTATAAAGAATTTAACATAATAAAAAAAACACAGCCATATTTACAACTAAAAAACAAAGATTTCTTTTCATATATATATATACATACTTTACACTCTCTCTCTCTCTCTCTCTCTCTCTCTCTCTCTCTCTCTCTCTCTCTCTCTCTCTCTCTCTCTCTCTCTATATATATATATATATATATATATATATATATATATATATATATATATATATATATATATATATATATATATATATATATATATATATATATATATATATATATATATATATATATATATATATATATATATATATATATATATATATATATTAGGTTGTCCGGAAAATCAATTTAAAAAAAGTCCGCTGAGAAGCTTAGAACACTCTGAAGGGCCCACAGTTCTGAAAAAAATTTTATTTTGTTTCTTACACACTAAAAAATAAAGGTAGAAACTTCTACCTTAGGGTAGGATATGTAATATAACTTTAGTAAGATATAATTTTCTACTGTTTAGGGTAGAAAATTATATTAAAAACAATTATTTGTCATACAGTTTTCTAACTTAAAGGTATAATTTTCTACCATATAAGGTAGAAAACTAGACCTTACTAAGGGTATATCACATATCCTTCCTTAACTAAAAATTTTTAGTGTGTAGAAGTGTTAAATTTTACTTTTGACTTTTGACTTTGTGTTTTCTATTAAAAAAGTCTAATTAATGTATTGAATCTTTTCATAGAAAACGTGCAGAGCTATAGTCTACAGTGTAGCTTTATAACCTAATTTACTTGTTCATTTAAAACCAAACTTTTTTTTGTAAATTTTTTAAATTTTTATTAGAATCCACGTATGTGAACATAGGAAAAAAAATATTTTTGCAAAACAAGAGTATTGATAATGTCTTTGGAGGATATAGTTAAATTGTTTTAAATAACTTTCGCAATTATAATTATTTTCTATTTTATCTGTTTTGCACCTGTGGCAAATGTTTAAGTATAAAAATCTTTTCTTATTTTTTGATTTCGAATATAGTATATATAAAGATATATATTTTAACTTTTTCTGAAAAATGGGAACAATAAAGAAAGAGCTGATGGTAAACAGTAAGATATCGAATCAAAATTTTAAAAAACACAAGTGCAGACATTATCTTTATGTGTTAAAATGTCCACTGAAACATCTTCTTCCATATGTTGGCATTACAGTTCTATCAGTTTATTGTTAGTATGAACAGCAACAAATAAAAAGCTTTTTTCGACAAGTTTTACCCAGTTCTTGTTTTGCTTCCAAGATTGAAAAAGTTTGGGAAAAAAAAGGACTTTGTTAAAAGTTTTTATTATCCAGATATTCAATTAAACAAAAAGTTTTAAAAGTTCACATCAGAATAGGTGGAGCTATGGGGCACTCCTTTTTGTAAAAAACCCCATTCACCTTCCCCCTCCCATCCCCATAAAAATGACTTTTAGGAACTGAGATAACTATCCTGAGAAACTGACAAAAAAATTTGAAGATAAATCCCACAAGCTCTTTTATTTTTCATCCAAATTTTTTCAAAAAAGTCATTTTTCCTTAAAATGAGTAACAGTGCTGATAAAAATAAAATTATTAGATTTTATAATGATAAAAGATTTAAATGAATTGTCTTCTTTGCTTCGGTGTAATATGAGCATTATGTCAGTTGAGGTTAGGAGAGAGGAACTTAAAGAAACCTAAAAAGCAGAGGTACTCTAGTAGCAAGCAATATTAGCGCTAATTGCTCCGATATGGTTTATATGGGGAAATATTCGCATTTATATTGTGCCAAATATTCGCATTTATATTCGCCCAAGATTCGCATTTATATTGTGCCAATTTTGTGAATATATTAATTACATCGGCCAACGTATCCAAAACTGGCTTGTTGTTAAAAAAAGCAATATTGTTACTTAACTTCTAAACTGCGCAGTTTAGATTTAACGTTAAGCGTGATTAAAACATTCATTTTAATGCTCTCAATACATCACAATATTTTAACATAACTTAAGATATGTTGCACATTTTTCTTAGTTAGATATATTTAAAGGTGTTTTAAATTTAATCTTTTAACTTAATGTTTTAGTTTTTTCAATGGCAAGGATTTATTAGCTACAAGTATAAATATTATTTATACTTGTAGCTAATAAAACCTTTTTAATTTTAAAATGATTGTAAAATTAAAAACATTTCTGCTAAAGTTAGCAACAAGGGCTTGTCGCTAATATATCTTTTTTAATGATAATGAGTGTTTTCAATATCATTGACAATGACAATGAGTATGCTTTTTATTAATGACAATGTGTTTAGAAAATAAAGTTATCTGGTTTTTCTATTTGACTCCAAGTCGCACCAGTTGGTGGTTCTTTAGGAAGTCTGTCATTGTATCATCAGTTTTCTGAAGTCTTTAAATCATTAACGGCAAAGTTAGTATTTTGAGAGAAAAGCTAAATAGGTGTTTTAACTAATATATATAAATAATTAATATGTATAATAATATGGTTTTTATTACAGATATATTATATAAATATAAATGAAATAACTTTATGAATTCCTGATATGATCATCATGAAATCTCCTGATGATCCTATCGAAGAAAAAACAGTTTGTAAAAGGTCAAAGAAAGATAAATATTTTTACTAATTTATTACTGCTCTGTTCTTTTACTTACTTTATTCTTTGTTCTTTTACTTACGTTTATTACTGCTCTTTCTTTAAGAACATTATAGACTCTATTTGTGGAATACACTAACATAATATATGTATATATATATATATATATATATATATATATATATATATATATATATATATATATATATATATATATATATATATACATATATATATATATGACTACTGAAAATTATTTGAAAGGCCTTTAGTGCTAATAGTTTTAATTTATATAAAAAATATTTTGTATTGGTAAGTTTGTTTGGTAATTATATTGTTTTTAATAAAAACATTGTGAGAAAAAAAAATTACTGGATTTTCAATTTGTTTCACTGTTCTGACTATTTTTGAACTTATTTGGTTAAATATCATATTTCAAGTTTATATATATACATATTTATATATATATATATATATATATATATATATATATATATATATATATATATATATATATATATATATATATATATGTACATATTTATATATAAATAATATATATATATATATATATATATATATATATATATATAAATATATATATATATACATATATATATATATATATATATATATATATATATATATATATATATATATATATATATATATATATATATATATATATATATAAAGATATATGTTTTCATTCTTCTTGTTATTAGCTAGGTTTTTGTTTTTTCCGGTTTGGAACTTGCTATGAAATGAAGTAATTCAAATTGCTGGTCAAAATAATCTGTTACAAGAGCTGCTAAACAAGTTTTTCAGGATATTGAAGATGCTATTAGTCTGGAAAACGTTGTAACACAGATTAATGTTACAAATAACACTACAACCATTGTGTCAATTTTAAAAACAAATAAGGTAATAGATGGTACTTTTAATATGATTAATAATGAGAAATATGATTCATGCGATATTAAATATAATGAGATAAGTGTAAATGACATTACTAATGAAGGGTTCGATTATTTTTCATCATATTCTGATGATCAGGTACACAGCAATACAAATATAACATACTTTACATCAGAAACTAGTGATGAAAAGGAATATGAGGAAATTAAAAGAACACCGTGCATTAAAGAACCACTTTTTGAATGGAAACTGAAGCACAATATTTGTCAAAATAGCTTGACCAATTTATTAAGAATTTTATCTCTATATCATGCTTTACCTTAAAATGTTAGAACATCATTTCAAACAAAACCATGTGCTGACATTCGATAAATGAGCGATTGTTTTGGTAACAAAGACTTTTACTTTTATGTAGGTATTGAAAGCCACTTTGCAATGTTATTGGCAAGTCGCACTCCAGCATCTTATATCTCCACAATAGTTGAAGTGCTAATAAACGTTGAAGGATTACCTTTGTATAAAAGTTCTGCAAAGCAGTTTAGGCCAATAATCAAGGTACCAAAAAAATTTTTAAATATCAAAAGAAAGTTTTAAATGTTTTTTCTAGCTACGGGCTTTTTTTTTTGCTTCCACAGCAGCACCTTCTGGAGTAGCAGGATTATCTTATTAGGTTTTTTCTTTAATAAGTTTCAGATAATTTTTATTTCAGACCATCCACAGCTTATTAGGACTAATTCACTGAGCACTTTAATAACATAAGCATCTTGATCATGACACATACGCAACATTTTTTTTCTCTCGGTGTTTTGATATTTTTAAGAAACTTTAGCTTTTTTAAAAACTTTTCGTTTATTAAAGTATATAATATCGTTACATATGTTTGTTTAAAATCTCTATAAAACTTCAAAAGTATTTTATATTTGAAATTATATATAAAAAAAAAGTAAACAGCGATAGGGTTCGAAAAACGGCTTATTTGTTTAATAAGCTCGGCGCGCTTTCTACTCGACCACCCTGGCAAGTTGATAATCGAAAGTTTTTAAAACTATATAATGATTTTTTTAACGTAAATAAATGCTGTAGATCAAAATTAAGGAGAGCTTGACGCAATGCAATTTTTAAGTGAAAGTCAAACTCCAAAACTTGATACAGATGTATGTTTTAACATTACTTAATTTAAAGTTTATGTACGTTAGATATTTTCATACACTTTGGTTCACGTTTACTTACGATAAAGTATACTGCAACACTTTCTCGAAACTACCTCGATTGCAATGGCTGCCAAGAGTTCCGTGTCAAACACGCTCGATGGGGCACTACTAACACTTCTAAAAAGATTAAGTTCGGCAATAATATGTAGATATTTATTGTATATTATTTGTATGGGATAGGAGGTAACTTATACAATTTTGTGAATATTCTGATTTTTGAGAATAATTACTTATGTATATCATTTGACATCCTTTTAATTCAGCATTTACAGAATGATTCGAGAAGAAGTGGTTGTAATCGATTAAAGCAGATTGTATTATGAGAATCAATTTAAAACAAATTGCATTATGAGAAGAAGTGGAAAAATATAACAATAACCAATAAAGCTCATTTAAAACTAGGTACACTAAAGCAGACATTTAAATTCTGGTCAAATGACTCATTTACTAAACTATATACAACTTATGTTAGACCTGAATTAGAAATTTGTGCACCAGTCTGGAATCAACATTTAAAAAATGAAGTAAAAAAACTTGAAAAAGGTCAGCATAAAGCTACCAGCTTTCAAGCACAAGTCATATGAAGAACATTTATCTAGATTAAGACTAGAAAGTCTCGAATAGAAAGACGAATTGGAGGTGACCTCATCCAATATTATAAAATAAAAACCAATTTAAACAAAGTCAACTTGTGTCATCCAAACTCTAAAACTTTTTCTTCAACTCTAAATGGTCCACCTTCTAATATTAAAACCTGAAGATGTAAAATAATATTTTGTTGTTTCTGAAATTAAACTAAACACTAAAAAATTTCTAACAAAGAAATCCAATAAAAAATTACAGCTCTGCAGGATTTTGTTGTAATCAAATTTTGAATCATTAATGTGATGAGAACTTAACAGAATAACAATTCTTAGAGAAAATATTTTTAATCGTAAAATAACATACTATTTATATTTTTAAACAGACATTACTAGCACTGAAGCTACTTGGCGTAGTTAAGGCAATTTAGAAATTATTTGAATACTTTTATTTGGAATTAGCATGATTTTTTAAGCATTTTATGTCCAAACAAGAGCTGTAGATGTTATAGTTTTTTTTTGCGTCAGGTTTTTTTAATATTAAAAAAAACGTTTATTTTTTTAATATAATTTTCAAAACATTTTTACTACCCTTAATATTGCATCTAAAAAAAACTTTTTGGAGTCTTTGAATAACTTTCGCTCATTGGCGTTAACATGAACTTAGTTAAAATCTTTTGAAAAAATGCATTAACCTAGGGTTAGGACTATTGTAATTGTAATGAAAACAATAACAGTAACAATAATTATTGTTATTGTATTAGCTTAATTTAGAAACAATAACAATACTTGTAATTTACAACTATTGTAATTCTGTAATACTATAACAATAAATATTGTATTGCAATTCATCTTTATAAAACAGTTATAATATCTGAAAAAAATGTACTGTAATGACCCATTACAATAACAATAAATATTGTATTGTAATTCGTCTTTGTTATAAAATAGCAATATATTGTGATAAAAAAAATTATTTTAGTGTCAAAATATAGTAAATGTTTTAATAGTCCAGTTGCCGACTATATGCCCTTGTACCCTTGAAATAGGGTACAACTAATATTTAATGATTGATTCTATTTTACTGAAACATAATGAGAGAGGGAAAGGGTGCCAGAATGGTAAATTGGGTAAATTTAAATATTGAAAATCAAAGTCAACGGGATCAAAAAAAAGGAAACCACCAATTTTTTTGCAAATAAAAGGGATTCGGCAGACCTAAGACAGCGATTTAACATAAAATACATCCTGAGAAAGGTAAAATAAATAATAAAGATGAAGTGAATAGTTTTCTTTAAGTTTAAAAACTACAGAATATTTTACAGTAATAAACTACAAAATACTCATCAAATTAATAACAAGATAGGTAATTCGAAATCTAAATATGTAAATGATAAAATTTGCAATATATTGGAAATCCGTAAATAAAAAATAACAAAAATAATAGTAAGTTCGTCAGAGATGAATATAAATACGTTAAAATACGTTAGCTTTTCTACTTTAATGTTAAGTAATACACTACAATAGTTATTGTAATTGTTTTCATCAATACAATACAATAGTTATTGTAATTTTGTTTCATTAAAACAATACAAAACAAATTTTTCGAATTTTATTGTATTGTTAGAAAAAAAACAATACAATACTTATTGTAATTGTTTTTCATCACAGCAATACAATACCAAAATTAAATTTTTTTATTGTTTCTGTAATATTACAATACAATATTATTGTATTGTAATGTGTAATTGTATTTAATTTTTACAATTACAATTACAACCCAGCGTGCACAGATGTCAAAGTGACGTCCTATGGACGTCTTAATTAGGTCGCGACGTCTCCGACCAAATTATGACGTCTCAAAGACGTCCTCACAGAACGTCTTTGTTTAGACGTCCTAGTGACGTCTTTTAGACGTCTTTGAGACGTCTTTTAAAATGTGTATACACAAAAAATGAGTAAAAAATGTGTAAATTTATACGTAACGTTACGTATAAATTTATACGTAACGTTACGTATAAATTAACATATTTTTTACTCATTTTTTACACTTACGTATAAATTTACTATTTTTTACTTAAATTTACACATACTTTACTCATTTTTACTCACATTTATTATAATAAATGTGAGTAAAAATGAGTAAAGTATGTGCAAATTTAAGTAAAAAATAGTAAATTTATACGTAAGTGTAAAAAATGAGTAAAAAATGAGTAAAAAATTAAATAACGACCAGCTCGAGCGGACATTTTTAATTAAAAGAGTATACTCAGTTAATTAAAAAAGTCCGCTCGAGCTGGTCGTTATTTAATTTTCGTTTTTTTGGGGGTTATTTATCGTTTTAAGTCATTTTCTAACTTTTTAAATTTTTCGGAGTATTTTAAAACTTGATTAACCTAGTTATTATTAATTAACTTAATTCAGTTAAATAAGTCTTATATAAGTTTAATGTTTATTTTAATAATGATCTATTTAGATAATAAAAATTTATATCTGAAATGTCTAACGCAAACTATTTAAGACTCTGGCGAAGAAACTATGAAACCCAGTTGGAAGTTCTTAATTATTGTCACAACTCTTGTAAAGAGACCATTTTATTGGATTCACCATCCGATAAAGAAGAAGTTGAAATAGTTGACGAAGAAGTTGAAATAGTTAAAGGAAGACTGGATTTAAATGGCAAGGTTTCACCCTCATCTTCCATTTTTAGCGATGTAAATAGCATTTATATCTCAGAAAACAATGATGTTGACAATAAAAATAACTTGCATCTTGGGCATGTGAACATCACCTTACAATGGCAGCAACAAATCATATTTTGCTAATATTAAGAAATCATGGTCACAAAGAATTGCCTAAAGATTCAAGAACCTTATTAAGCACACCAAGAAAAGTTCCTCTAAAACAAAAATGTGGTGGTGATTATTTTTACATAGGTTTAAAAAGTTTAATAAAAAGTAAGTTAGAAGAGTTTTCATCTCATGATAATAATTCTTTGAAGACAATTAATCTATTGATTAACGTAGATGGTATACCATTGTTCAAATCACCAAACACTCAACTTTGGCCTATCCTTGCATCTTTTCAACTTGCCAGTCCATTTGTTGTAGCTCTTTACTGTGGTAGTTCCAAACCTGACAGTTGTGAGGAATTTTTAAAAGATTTTTTAGACGAGTATCGTAATTTGGAGGTTTTTGGTTTACACTATAATGGCAAAAAATTTAATGTAAATATTAAAGGATTTATTTGTGATGCTCAAACACGTCAGTTTTTAAAGGGAATTAAGGGTCATACTGGTTATGATGCATGTGAAAGATGTAAAGTTCATGGAGTAAATATAGAAAATCGAATAGTTTTTCACGATTTTGATTGCGAACCAAGGGTAGACCAGGATTTTAAATAGATAGCTTATACAGGACATCAGTTACTTGTTAGTCCTTTAATCCACTCCAGTGTTCAATGCATCAAAGATTTTTGTTTGGACTATATGCATTTAGTTTGCTTAGGAGTTGTTAAAAGATTGCTTCTATACTTAAAAGAAGGCCCTCGTTTTTGTTGCATATCATCTAATCAGTTAAATGTAGTCTCTGACACTATTTTATTGCATTATGGAAAAATGCCTTCAGAATTCGCACGCAAGCCACGTGGGCTAAGCAATCTACGAAGATGGAAGGCAACTGTGTTCAGACTTTTCTTGACATATACTGGAATAATAGCCCTTAAAGGAACTGTTAGTTCACCAATTTATATTAATTTTTTATCTTTATCTGTTGCAATAAGAATTATGCTTGAGGAAAATCAAGATTACAGAAATGGCCATTTGGAATATGGTCATAAATTACTTGTCTATTTTGTTGCAAGTAGTAGGGAGTTGTATAGCAATTCTTTTTGTTCATATAATGTACACTGACTTATTCACTTGCATAACGATGTTTCAAACTTTGGATGTAATTTAGATCAAATTTCTTGCTTTCCTTTTGAAAATTATTTAAATTCGTTAAAAAGATTTATTCGTCAAGCAAATAACCCTATATCTCAAGTTGTGAAACGTATTCATGAGTTTAAAATAAATAATTCAATAAACTTTTCAAAGGATATCAAGACCAAAATTTCTACATATGAAAAAGACAATTGTTTTCTTCTCCATTTCGGAAAAATTGTTTTTATTACAAGTATTTTAGATATGACTACTTTTATTTGTAAAATGTTCTACAATAGTCTGTTAAGAAATTACTTTCCTGATCCATTTGATTCAAAGATGGTTGGAATTTATTTTTTATGTAAGTCTCACATTGGCAAAAGAAAAACTGTAAATAAGGTAGATATTAAAAGAAAGGTTGCATGTCTACCAGTCAATGATGGGGTTGTTCTATGTACTTGACTTAATGATGTGATGTGGTAAGCCAACTATGTATATGATTTTAAAGAATCTTTCTCAAAAAGTTAACTTTACTTTCTTGTATAAAATAAAAAATGTGCACATTTATTAAATAAATTATTGCGTTAAAAATTAGTTTTTTTTATGATAAATATATATTTTTTTAATTTTTGTTATTTTTATTATCATTATGTTTTATTATAACTTTTATAATAGTTATATATAATATTTCTAAAATTTTTAACAACATAGTTTAAAAAATAATTTCATTGCAATTTTTTTTTTTTTGTTATATAATATTATGTTGTATAAATAAATAATAGTTGATAGTAAGTGCATGATGATTTTCAAATTACTTTAATGATGTTTTTATGAAAGAATGTTAATTGCTAATTTTTTTAAATTCATATTTCTTTTTTAGAATCTTAAATTTTTTTAATGATTACTTATGAGCTTTTATTGAATAATGGAGAGCTTTTCAATAAATACTATTTTGTTTAATTTAACTTTTAATTAAGTCTACAAGCATCATTTTCTGTATAAATTTTATATAATTTTTCTTTTAAGTATAACACTCATTTCCTGTTATATCTAACATCTATTTTTTAATTACAATAATAAAGTAATTGACAAATAATTAAAATTTATCTGTCGAACTTTTTACTGATATAAAAATGCATTTTTAAATAATCTTTTCACTCAGTTTTGAAGATGTTTGTTCTTTTAGGAAAAGTAAGCTTCATTTTAATTTATTAATAAATTTAAAAAGTCATTTATCTTTTCATTTTAATCAATTGTAATTCTTAATTTTATTTATATAAATAAATTATTGCTTTTTGAGTTATCTTATTTTTATTTAATAGTTTATCAAATTGAAATATGATTATCTTTATATTTTAGATTTCTAATCAAAATGTATTATTCTTTGGTTTCTCTTGTGGAGAAAAACAAAAAAGTGATAGATGCTGTTGTACCTAGTCATTGGATAAAAGATCACAAAGTATTTTGGCCTGAAGGTGCGTATGTAGAACGAAGTGCTAAGAACTTGGATGAGTTAGATAAAACCTGGCCTTCATATAAGTTAGTTAAAGTTAAATTCACTGCAGGTAGGATAGTTTACTAGTAAATTAGACTTAACTAACTAACCTAACTATTTTCAATAATTAAAGCCATTGCTTTGTAGGTATTTTACAGTTTAACATAAATGCAGCTATTTTCAAAAATAGTAAATCAATTGTAATTTTATCATTATCATTAGATGACTATGAATGGTGCAAAGATGTAGAAATGTCTACTACTGAACACGACAGTGATGCTGAGCCTGTAATAAGTCAAGCAACAGGTAACATAAAGCTTAAAACAGTTTAAAGCTTATGTCACAGTTTTCATTTAACAGCAAAACTATTTTTATATATTTATTATTGAAATAAAAGATATATATTCTTTATCCTATTTTTCATTAATTTTGTTTTATTTTATTTAGCAAATAAGATAAAACAAAAACTTGACCTACCTAGACCTTTTACAAAGTCAATGGAAAACAAAACAAAGTCAAAAACTAAAAGAAGCAAATCTGGTGAGAATTATTCATTTGAGATTTATTAAAGTACATTAGGATTCATGAAAATATTCTTGCACTTAAGTGCACGAATATTTTCATGACACTTTAATTAAAGTGCAACAATATATATATACATATACATACATACATATATATATATATACATATATATGTGTATGTATGTATGTATGTATGTATGTATGTATGTATGTATGTATGTATGTATGTATGTATGTATGTATGTATGTATGTATGTATGTATGTATGTATGTATGTATGTATGTATGTATGTATATACATATATATATACATACATATTTATGTATATATATACATACACACACACATTTTTTTTTTTATTGTAAAAAGATAAAACTTCATACATATATATATATATATATATATATATATATATATATATATATATATATATATATATATATA
The DNA here is from genome assembly GCF_038396675.1 of Hydra vulgaris. Classification (NCBI taxonomy): domain Eukaryota; kingdom Metazoa; phylum Cnidaria; class Hydrozoa; order Anthoathecata; family Hydridae; genus Hydra; species Hydra vulgaris. The sequence goes on along the minus strand of NC_088927.1, from coordinate 45,357,512 downwards.
TATATATATATATATATATATATATATATATATATATATATATATATATATAAATGTATATTTAGTGCATGAAATAGTCGATCTACCAATTCCATCAATAAACTCATTAAAAAGAAAACTAAGTCATACTGCTGGTTAGTACTATATGCTTTTTTGTACTGTCAAGGAAAGTGTAGCTTTTGGGGACCTGATGTTCCTAGTTTTTTTTTAAGTTTACTTTTTATATTGTTTTTTTAAAGAATTAAATATCATACCGAATGTTATGGGTTCCTCTTCTTCAAGCAGACCATTGCAGCCCGAAACTGCAAAAGATATAGCGGGTAGTTGCAAAAAGATGTATCCTTTACCAGTTGCAGGTAAAGTTGCTTGTTTCCATTTCATGTTTTCTTTTGTTGGTTTGTAATATCAGTAAAATTTTATTTAAATTATTGTTTTTTTACTTTTTAGAGTTTCAGAGAAAAGTTATGTTTCAACTTGCTGAAATAAAGAACTTGTTGATAGATAGAACTACACATTTCTCTAATGATGCAGAAGAAATTTTTAAACAGTGTAAAAGTTCAGACGAACTTATCATTTTAGAAAAAACAATTGCTGACGGGGATTTTCAATACAGTAACTTTGTATGCTTGAATATAATTATTTACTCGTTTATATTATTGTCTTTTTTTTTTTTTTTTTTTAATTGTCATAAATTATTTATCATATTATCTATTTGTTTTAGGTAAAACATTTATCATCAGTTGGTGGTAAAAATCCAGCTAATGCAATAAAAAATATTCTACTCACGTAAGTTACAAGCATAAGTTTTTTTGACGCTAATTCTAATCCATATTTTTCAGAAGAAAGATCTTCGTTTTCTTTTGTTTTTATATAAAAAAAATTTTATATAAGAAAAGTTCAAAATAGGGTAAATATTTATCCTATTTTGAATTTTTCTAATAAATATCTAAGATATAAAATTTCTAAGCACTGCTAGTGAAATTTATTTTTGCATATTTAGACTAACAACAGACAATGTTTTGTCAGAATACAGCATGAATGGTTTAAAGAAAAAGAAAATATTTAAAGAGCTTGTAAATCTATGTAATGCAATCACGGTATCGATCTTAGCTTTTTATTGTATTCAATTAACTTGTTTAAAAATATTTTTTTTTTTTCTGATGCACTGATTTTGTTGATGAATTTTTTCTTATTCTATTTAATAGATGCTGTTTTAAAGTCTTATAAAAACGTGACAAAAGCAGAAGCAATGCAACTTAATGGGACAATAATAAAACATTCTTCCGAACGATTGAAGAGAAAATCCTCCAATATTAATTGACAATGATTATATTCTAATATAATTAAATGTTGTATTTTTTTAATTTATAATCCTTTATAAATTTGTGATTCTTTATGTCTCTCTATGTCTCTCTATGACTAGATAGAATCATATCAAATTCGATTGCTATATGCAATTTGTTAAGTAAAGGGCTTGGAAAAATATCAAAGACTTTCTAAAGACTTTCTCTTGAGAAAGTCTTTACGTCTGTACATCTTTACATAGATTCTTAGAATCTATGTAAAGGTGATAAGTAATCTTAGAGTCTGTACATCTATTAATAGATGTACAGACTCTACTAGTAGATGTACATCTAATTAGATGTACAGACGTAAAAAGACGTTTATAGGACGTCTTTTTAAGACGTCTTAAGGACGTCTAAAAAAGACGTTTTCAAGACTATCACCTGAGACCGAATAAGGACGACTTACAGACGAGAAATCAGACGTCTTATAGACGTCCTTAGGACGTCATTGTGCACGCTGGGAATAGTCCCAACCCTACATTAACCCACTATGGATCCTAGTTCTAATCAGTTCTGACGTATATTGTCTATATATAGTTGTTAAAATAAAATAACTAATCCTTATGTTAAACTATTATGTTCATTTCACCGAAAAAAAACGTATTTATTTAAAATCTTATACAAATTTGGACAAGCGATTGTGGTTTTAGGAAGATTTTTTATTTTTTTACATAAGAATTTTGGGTCTGGTTTTTTTCGCCACAAATATTTATTTTTTATGATACTGCAAATTTATCATTTCAACTTTTTTTGTCTTTTCATAATTGACAGACATTTAACGGAAATATGTCGTAGTTAGCAAAATATCAAACAGACGCTATTATATTTAAAAATTACCTTAACTACACCGAGTAGTTTATATATTACAAAAAATAATATAATATTACATCTTTATTGCAATTTTATAACTTTTTAATGCTGCTTATTTTTTAAGCAAAAACGTCGGTTAGTTCTAATATACATTAAAAATGTTTCCTCTATTTTATTGTTTATCAAAATTTCAATGATAATTTTACCCCTCATGATGTAACTTTAACATTTACAGCATAAAACATACTACTGTGAATGTTACCTAATATAAGGGTAACATTGACAGTTAAACTCCCAAAACAAAATTAATTATTACCTATAATAAATAGGCATGCTAGGATGCGTATATTTTTTACCATAACGAAATTGGATTCATAATACTGACAGTATTAATGCATCAAATGTCAACAGATCTAAAGATATACTGATAATCTAAATTATATTACAAGAAACAAATCGTCATTTAAATCCTTCATCTCAACATTACATCTTTCACAAAAAACTTTGATCTTTTTGAAAATTTACTATTATCTAAAAAAAGTGAATTTGAAACAATTGGAATATTCGAATCTAAACTAATAAAAATTGAGCCCCTTCTACTAACATCTCTCTTAATGGGTTTTGGTATGAACAAATGCCAACTAAATCTCATGTTGGAGGTGCACCATTGTATATCAATAAAAGATTTGCGTATAAACAAAAAAATGATCTGACTATATATAAAGCAAAAGAATTAGAATCTATTTTTATTGATATAGTAAACACAAAACAATCTAACAACATAATTCGCTGTGAATACAGGTATCCAAGAATATCTTTGGATGACTTTAATGCATCCGATATCAATCCTTAACTATTAAAACTGTCTAAAGAAAACAAAACTATATTTATTTTTGGAGACTTTAACTTTATTACTTTATATAAATTTTATTTAAAATAATAAATCCTGATTTGCAATATAGATTGCCCCATGGAGTTGCCTCTATTTGTAACAAATTGCTTTTACTCTTCCATAATATCATATTTTAATAAAAAAATCACATCATGGAAACCAGTCTAAATCAAACACTTGTGAGGAACCATTAAACTTTTATTATAATCAATTATATTACATTTGTTTTTTTGTTCATTTTAAATGAACTTCCTCGAATTGGATAGAGGAGATGATTACAAGTAACAGGGGCTTATCAACTAACAATTTTAATACATCTATTGGCTAAAAGAGTATGTTTGTCATACTCAATGTATGAAAGGAAAAAAATGTCATTATAGGTAAGGCACAATTTTGTGTTCTACATCCCATTTATTTTTAATAAAGAAATATGTTAGTAAAAGCTTATCATTTTACAATAACAATACGTGAAATACGTTGTATTCGTTCAATTTAAAATTGATACTGACAAAGTATTAAAGAAAGAATTGGCAGGTTACTGGCCACGGCCAATGAAAGAGATGACGAAAGAAAAAATAGAACCATAACTTAGCAACGTCCAATATTGAGCAATAAAAGTATCAGCAAAGTAATAAAAGTCAATGCCCACTATCTGAAAGTGAGAGTTTAATGCAATTGTTTATAAATAAATAAATAAATAAATTAATATATATATATATATACATATATATATATATATATATATATATATATATACATATATATATATATATATATATATATATATATATATATATATATATATATATATATATATATACACGAATTTTTTGTACCTGAATATATATAGCCTTGATTTTATTTTGTTATATTTTGGTTTTAGAGAACTTTATATCTTATAACTTCATATCAAATATAACAATTAAAAATTTTTTTTTTTTCTCAAAGCGTTATATGATCATAATCGTCTCCTAGGCTATAACCTGTTTAACTCAAAAGAATAATGCAACCTGGTATTATATCATCATTTTTTTTTTTTTTTTTTATTTACCTTTTTTGTTATTCACCGGGAAGGTCACTACAGATGAGGAGGCTACTTAATAGTGGTTATAACCCTCCTCAACTCTATAACTCCGAAAAACGAACCTTGATGAACAAGGCCGCTGCGCGGAGAAACAAGTTGAGCGCGGTACTACCAGGGACGTGGTGGGGATCGAACTCGGAACCTCTCGCTTTTGTAGCGAGCGCTTTACCACTACACCACTACCGCATATAAACAAGAAAGCTGTTATAAACTTTAATTCTTAAAAGTTTTTCAAGACAATATTGTTTTTTTATTAATTTTCAATAATGAAAATTTTTAAGCAAAAATACTCAATATTGGCCTTATATAATTTACAATATTGGCAACTATTTTAAACCAATATTGCCTAGTATTATATCTCCAATATTGGCGCAATATTATTTATAATAATAGCGCAATATTGTAAACATTATCTCGCCAATATTGCAATGTGAATATTTTGCCGATATTGGTCAATATTAGGGGTACAATATTGGCCCATTATTGTACCGCCAATATTGGCCGATATTGGCAAAGTGTTTACATGGTAATATTTGCGCAATATAGTTTACAATATTGCGCCATTATTGTAAAGTTAGTGTATATATTTTTGTATGATTTTGATTTATATAATTATAACTCTTATGATTTGATTTATATAATTATGGATGAACTTATTAATTTTATGTATATACATATATATTAAAAAACATTCTATTGTAAATTTTAACACGATTAAATTTTATCATTTGTTTATTCCCGTGGATGTAAAAAAGTTTATACTATTTATTCTTAAAATCTTATGTAAAATGTACCTCTAATTGTTTGCCATGTATTTAAATGTGAGTGTGTGCATACACTTTTTATCTTTTTGTTTTTGTTATCTATATTTTATTTTATTATTATTTTTTTTTTATTTAATAACTAAATTTTTTTCTTTTTTTTAATTATTCTCAATCTAACAAAAGAAATTTAAATATAAAAATAAAGAAGTAGGAGTTTAAATAAACTAAAGTTTTTTTAGTTTTTTTTGTTTATTTATTTATTTTTTTAATTTTTTCTTTATTAAAAATATAATTTTAAAAAAAATTTAATCAATATTTAAAAGATTTTGTATTATCTTTGAGAGTTTTTAAAAGCTATACTACTATATTCTATAGTCTACTTTTGGCTCCTGCCATGCAAATTTTTTTTTATTTACTTCGTTATTGCAATTATTATCAAACGGCGAAATATATATATATATATATATATATATATATATATATATATATATATATATATATATATATATATATATATATATATATTTATATATATATATATATATATAAATATATATATATGTATATATATATATATATATATATATATATATATATATATATATATATATATATATATATTTATATATATATATATTATACATTTATACATATTAGTTTTAGTTAATTTACATTCTGAATAGCTAAATAAAGATATATAAATAATATCCAATAAAATATTTTTGCCTTACAGCTGCTGTACAACAGAAGTTTAAAAAATATACAGATAATGAAATCAGAGATCGGATGAGCTGTTTTCTTGCTCAAGCTGCAGACAGGAATGGAGTTCAAAAAAATCTCAACGGTGCCAACGATTGATCCAGATAGTCAATGTATTGACAATGAAAATATTGACACTGAATATAATAATCAAATCTTTTTTTGTCTAATTAATCATATGTATTTAAAAGTTTGTTTTTCTATTTTGTTAGGAATCAGAAGAACATTGTGAAGTCAAAATAATAAAAAACGATGTTAACGTAATAGTGCACTGATTGATGCATCATTGATCAAGAATACTTTCGCGTTTGTTTTTACTTACAACTCGAATGTTAATAGCAACATATGTTGCTAATAGTAGTAAAAGAATGGGGCTATTATTAGTCTCATATTTAGGAACTAAATGTGGGACTTAACTAGACTTATATTTAGACCAATATTGGGGCATGTTTGAGAAGTTCTAGATGAGAACAATAATAAATTGAGCTATTCAGGCGAAATTGTAACAATATTTAGCCGAAATTGGTACAATATAAAAAAATCAATATTGGCTCAATAACGCACAATTTAGCCCTTTTCAATATTGTGCCAATTTTGTTTTCAATAATGCGCCTATATTAATGCCGATATTGAGCAAATATAGCGCCAATATTGCTTGCTACTATGGTAGTGTGCTTAGTAAAATACAATTTATTCACATTTGAAAAAATTTTTTTTTTTTTTTTTTTTTTTTTACATCTTTTTTCTTATTTAATTTTTGTTAAAACAAGTAATTTATAATAAAAAAGTTGGAATTTTTTTAGTTAAATAATATTACAAAACACGCATTCCAATTAAAATTGGGTTAGAATCTTTAATGAAAATATTTCTGCAACAAACGAATGCCTCTGGTCAACATATAAACAAATCTATGAAGAAATTATATGTAAGAAATAAAGGAGATATTTCAACTAAAGCCAAAACAATGTAGAAAGTTTGAGCGTTTAATGAAAAACAAAATAAAAAAAGCCTACAAACTTATCAGAGACTACGCAGATGGTAGAAGTAAACAGCTAAACGTACTTTAATATAAAAATTGCAAAATACATTTCCTTGATTTAATGGTTCATTGTGAAATTATATTGTCGATCAACAAGGTACTAAGTTTTTCTACATTTGTGTAAACTTGGTTCCAATATTGATTAAACGATATATACTTTTTTCTTTTTATTAGTTTTTATAAACAAATTGGTTTCTCCATTATTTTTATTGTTTTCTCATTGGTTTCTTATTTTATTTTTAACGCTATTATTTAAAAAGTTTAAAAATCTTTAATTAACAAACTTCTAAAAAGTTAAGCTAACAACTTACTTTGTGATAACCTATAAAAGTTTTGATCCTCTCGTTTTACAACTAACTTGTTAACCATTATACAGTTAATTTGACAATAGAAAGCTTCTGTCGCGCATTAGATAAAATCTAACTAATTTTAATCCATTTTCTTTCAACTGATTCTAATCTCGACAACCAGATTTTTCTAACTTATCCTTGTATAGAATAATGTTGTCACATTTGACCTTTACTTCGTTTATTTATGTTGTCTATCTAATAGCCACAGTCTAAAGACGCATTATGAATATTGTTAAACCTGCTCTAAACTGCTAAAACCTGCTCAAACTGCTAAGCATGAGCCTCTGACTATTTGTTGAAAGACTAGATCTCTTTTTTTTCTTTTTTTTTTACAAACAGTACTATGTTTGCTAATCTTGCAAGCTATTATTACTTGTTCAATCAATCAAAACGCAATCTTGCGTAACTTGTCATTTAAATATATTAGACTCATTTACTGTAAGTGTTCCTTTATGCTTAAATAACTTCTATTCATTTAGTTTTTTCTTGCTATTTATCGATGATATATTTGATTCACATATTAATAAATCTTTTATGTATTTTATAAGTATTCAGTAGTTTTAAAACTAGTATTTGTTGATGAGGTATGATTGGGTTGTATAGGAAACATGTTTGGAGGGTGGTCAACTTAACCAATTTAAATACTTAATATGAGCAACTTTTTACATCAACAATAATGTATTTAATATAATACACAAACTCATAACATTAAATCATTTATTTCTAATAAAAAGACTTTCTGATAAAAAAATGATTTTCAAGTGTTTATTTTCATTAGTTAAAAGATAATGTTTATATTTCTAAATATTTACATTTTCATTCCCGTTCTTTATATATCAAAAACGATTTTTAAAGGCAATTTTTTTAAAGTGTTGAGAACGTTTCAATGCTAACTATTTATATATTACATTTGTGTTACAAGGGTAATAAAGAGATAAAATCATAATTAAACTATGTGTCCGGGCCTGCCCTCCAATTTTTAAAACATGATTTTTTTAATCATTTTGTCTTTTATGTTATGTGTATTATTAAGGTACATAATATCTACTTCTAATTTAATAGATTAATGTTTATATTTTTAAAAAGGCTTTTGATACATTGTTTTCTGTAAGTATATGTGTACAATCTATTTTTAATTTAAAAAGTATAAAAGTAGAAATTGTTATTTTTCTAATAACTTCTAGTATACTTTTGTAAGTTATTACTTAATTTGAAAATATATAGGTAATTTGCGTTAATCAAATCAACGCCATATAAGTTTTATAAGAATGACTTTTTCAAGCTCGATGTTTAAATTTTCAAGTTTAGTTTATACAATTGCTCAAGCTTTTTTTTAAACTAACCTGACAAAATAGACTTCAAAGTATTGTCATACTTCACTCAAGTTTGCTTCTTGCATTACACCCCTAGCCCTTTAAAATTATTATTGCATCGTTGTACTTTTCTTAGTGACTCAAATAGCTAAATTACTTTGCTGAATCAGAAAATCACGGTCTTCGATAGTTTATAATTAAACTATTAATTTACGTTTTATAACTTAATTTCAAAAATAAGAAAGTAATAATAAATGATAAGTAAAAAATTGTGAAAAATTTTGCTGAAAGTTTATATGTTTGAAAAAACCTTAGGTTAAGTATTATATATTTTACAACAAAACTTGAAAAACATACATTAATTGTTTTTAGTTCTCCGGTCCATTGACATCCTTTCAAAAAGTTATCGCATTTAACTTTCAATTGCAGAATAGCTCTTTCAGTAAATTTATCAGGAAAGACCTATAGAAAAAAAAAATTTATTAACTTTTTTTAAAAAGCATTCTTAAGAAAATAATATATAATTTTTATTTTAATAGACAAAATTATTTTAATTTGAAAAATAAAGTAACCTTCTCAGAATTCAAAATAGTTTTGTCTAATGGGCAAATCAAAACTCCATTGTTTCTAAAAAAGAAAAAGATTTGTTTCTTATAATTACTTTTGATAACTCGGTATCAAAAATTACGTCAGCAAAGTAAAAGGTGTGTGGAATACATAGTAACAAACTGCCTTTCTCTCACTCTCTCTCTTTCTTTTACTCTCTCTCTCTCTCTCTCTCTCTTCCTATCTTTTATATATATATATGTGTATATTACATTAAGTAACTTTAAACTTAATGCAGTACCTTTTTATCATTTCTTCTGAGCATGAAAAACAAAGTCGATGACCACACAGTGTTATAACAGGTTCACGAAGAGCCATTATACACACAGGGCATTCATATTCGTCTAAAAGTTCATGTAAAAAATGCGCATTGTATCCACCAAACTTTTCTGGATTCATTTCCATTTAAACTTTCTTTGCTTTTAAAAAACATAAAAATATTGTTTGTAAGAATTATTTTAATTTCAATTGAACTTTTATGATTTTTTTTGAAACAAAAACATTTTTTTTTAAACCTTGTTTTTATGAAAGTAAAATTAAAACTATTTTAGAAAGATAAAAATTTAAGTTTGACATTAATTCTGACACTTTATTGAATGTGTTTTATAAAGTGTCAAAAAAGTTTTTCCATTATTTGTCATGGCGTACTGCGAATTTAAAGAAAAAGCAAATAAGCCATAATAAATAACAATTTTTTTGTTAACTAAGAGTTGGTAATGTTATTTTATTTACAAAAATATACTTTAAACATGCAACAATAAGACGGTTGACAATTTAAATTAGTCAAAATAAAAAAGACAATAAGGCCGCAAACTTTTCGATAAGGAAGTTTTGATGCTATATAACTTAATATGGTTTTAGTTAAATACGTAGTTTTATAATAAATTATAATAATGAAAAACTCTCCCGAATTTCATCAACGATTGCTTTTATGATCTTCGCACTTTCTAAATCTTAGCAAAACACGCCTGTCTATTTTCGGATTTCAGATAACTAAAACAAAGCTGTTTATTTAAAAATGGAGTAAAAAAAGTTAAATATGTCACCGTTTTAAGAATAGGTTCTTTCCAAATTCCAAATCTCTAGGTGTTCTTTTTTTTACTAACTACCATTTTTATGACGGTGGTACAGGGCGTTAATTTTTGGCCAAAAATCTCCCAAGGCAAATTTTTAGCGTGACTATTAGACCTAACTTACGTTAAGACTAGAATATTTTCACGTTTGGTTCAGTCTACGCTATAATATACAGTTAAAAGCAGATAAAGAAGTGAGAGTTTTAAAGTGTTAATATTTTAAAAGTTACTTACATTTTTTGCTTATGGAAGAATATATGTGTCTTTAAACATTCGTCGTAATTTTCAAATCATGATAAATAAGTTTACAAAAAGATAACCGATAAACCAATATGTTACTTCTTTTATACAATTAGTTTTACATTTGAAATTTACACGTCCATTATTATCTTTTTCTTTTTAGCCTGAGAATTTTGAAAGTTAATGTAAATATATCTTGAGATATTTTTGATTTTCAACTTAAATTAAGAATTATCTATAAAATCTCCATCTAAATAAAGACTCGACACACTAAATCTATAAAAAAATAAATACTTAATACACTACACAGTACACTTGCCATTGATTGTCCATGCAAGGGATTCATTGGTTGATAACTGGCACCACCGCGCCAGAGATGCTAGTCATCAACCAATAGTTAGACATGCTTTTTTTACGATTGGCCAACTTTGCCAATCTCGCCGATCTTTTGCCAGGCTTTAACCATATTTGTTATAAAATAAAGGTTTGCGTTTGCACATGTGCAATTTTATAAAATTTGCCATCTTTTACTTTTTAACTAACGTCAGTATTCTTATTTCTTTTTATGTATCGATTTCTATTTGTAATAAAGTTATTTGAGTTCATTAAAAAAAGATGATAAGAAATGTAATCAGTAAATCTTGTAAATCAGAACAGGTTATATTATGATATAAAAACAAATAGTTTAATTTAATCAGAGCCGGTTCAAGTATTTTTTTTTTGGTATTGGCAAAATTTAAATTTGGCGCCCCTATTATAAAAAAAAGTGTAATTAGAATTCAAAAATTCTAAAAAGCGTTTTGAGGGTTTAATATTTTTATAAGTTTTTAAATATTTGGATAAGTATTATTAATGTGATAGTTTCTTATAATTTAAATAAACAATCGTATATATTAGTATCTAGTAATCGTATATATAAGTTGGTAATATAAATAAACCAATAACCTTTCACCACTGTAACTATGAAAAAATCAAAATACAATTTTATATTTATTATTAACTTATCATATAATATGTTTTGGTAAACTGCGCATGTTTATTAAAACCCCTTAAAAGTGCAATTAAAACAAAATGTCCCATTAAATATTTACCGTACTTTACATAAAAGTTGACTACAAAATTGTTAGTGTCATAGAACACATTTTTGATCAAAGAAATTAACAAATACTTTACTGTTAAAAATGTTGTACAGTTTATAATAAAAAAAAGTAAATTAACCAATGAAACAAAAAGTATCTTCAAGTAACAAACCTTTCTTGCCTTAAGTTTAACAAAGTCCTTCAAAAATGAATTGGTTTCAATTGTACAAATATTTGGAGTTCAATTGATAATGTGGCCACCCATATAGACGGTCATAAGAGTCATTCAGTCAATTCCTACATTGTAGTAAAGTTTAACTATAATACCATTAAAAAAGATTATAATATAATTTCAGTATTGAAATAGAAATTTGAGCAAAAAACACTTACGTTTTTTTAATTCAATTTTCCAAAATGAGGGGGCGTGGTAAAAGAGCTATAACACATTCAATTTTTTTATTACCTTAATAATAGATAATTTTAACATTTTGTTTTTTTAAAAAATAATAAATTTATTAATATGATTCATTTGAAATATAAAATTAAAATTTTATTTATGTTTATAAAAAGAATATTATTTAAACTGTGTTTAAAAAAAGTTTAGGTCGCTGCGTGCCAAGTTCAAATCATCAGCTTGCTTTTTTTTTTAAACTTGTTATTTAAAATGCAAAACAAAGCAAATTTATAGCTCTCTTCCTAAATGTTTTTATTTTGTATTTTAGAATAGACAAAAAAAAATTAAAAAAATAAAATGTTCCAACGATAGGATATGAGCCTCGGGCGCTCTGCTTCAAAATGTCTATGCGCAAAACACTCGGCCATCCAGCTTTATATTCTGGGGAAATTTTAAAATTAAGGATATGTTGTCGCAATGTAAGTAAAACTGAAAAACCTAATATTACATGGTATATTATTTAAAATTACATAATAAATATATATTTTATATATCATAAAAAGTATATTTGCATACATGTATGTTGAACGAAAGTGTATACAATTTCGTTCGAAGATATTTGCATACACTTTCGTTGACGTTTTCTCATAAAACAAGTGCTGCGACTCTTTCTCGCCATTACCTCGGTTGCAATGGCTGGTAAGGGTACCATAGCAAACACGTTTGAAGGGGCACTACTATAAAGATCAGCATTTTTAAAAAGAGATTTACATTTTATTTGTTTTTGTACAACGGTGTTTCTGATTACTCACGGCGTGTTCGCAATTACAGGCATCTTTGATAAAATATTTTTCTCTAGGATCAACAAAGAAAACTGTTTACTCCATTTATCAAATAAAGAAACTTTTGTACCATTTTCTCTGGCTAAATTGTTTTCGTCAAAACCACATAGCAACAAGAGGCAGTATAATAAAGATATCATTCAGGCTAAGTCATCATTCAGGCTAAGTCATTTCTCACATCAACTTAATAATAAATTAGTTACCAACATATCAAAACACGTCCTAACAGACGATGAAAAAGCGCTTTTAAGTTTAGGATTAAATTTTGTTCCTTTAATTACAAATACGTCACTTAATATTCACATAACGGCTTTTAAAAGATTTAAATCAATCCTTCTCCAACAACTCTATTTTGGGACCAAAGAGATAACGAGGCATCCATTTCATAAAAAATCAAATTGGTCTCCCCATATGACGAATAACAAAACTATTATAAGTTATCTTAAGTTAGTAGAATGTGATATAACCGCACTTGTTTTCTCACAACTACCGAAAGATGAAAAAAATTTAACTCCTGAACTTTTTTACGCACTAAACTCTCTTATGCTTAAACCCACAATGACCATAAAAATAGCCGACAAGGGAGGGGGTATTTGTATTTTAGACAAAACGGACTATGAAGCGAAGATCTCTCTACTTTTATCAGATAAAAACACATATAAACTGCTCTCAGAAGATCCAACAAAAAATATAGCAAGAGATATTGGCAATCTTATTGACTATATGTTTCTTCATCATATAATTGGAAAAAAAAACGTCGGAGTTCCTACGTCCAAAAACACCTCTCTGCACACCCCTGTTTTATAGCCTTCCCAAAATTCATAAATTAGGCATTCCCTTAAAACCAATTGTTTCTGGTTGTGACGGACCAATCAACAATAAACATTCCTCAAATTTTATTTAAAGAGAGCACCGCCATATAACGGACCCATAAAACGCCAATCTATTGCTTTTATTGACATTATATTAGAAACCATCCTAACCCACAGCAACTTTCAATTTACAACTGATCACTTTTTACAATTAACAGGTACTACCATAGGAACACATATGGACCCGACCTTTGCTAATTTATTTATGGGAAGAATTGATAAGAAAATAATTGACCAATTTTCAATATGGATTTCTCTTTAAAAAAGATTTATAGATGATATATTTTTTATTTTTCATGGGCCTCCAGAGATACTAACACAAGTTTTCGAATTTATAAATACCATCCACCCCACAATTAAATTTACTTTCAATAATTCTTACAACTCTATCAATTTTATGGATCTAACAATTAAGAAAAAACTAGATGGACATCTGAAAACAACAATATACAAAAAAGCAACTGATATAACAGCACTATTACATTATAATTTATTCCATCCCCTCATCAAAAAAGCAATTTAGTATATAGCCAAGCGTTAAGATACAACAAGATTATATCGAATAATTAAAACCTAATAATAGAGCCACAACAAATAAAACAGATTTTAGTTATACAAGGCTACCCTAATATATCTATTGACAAAGGTTTTAGCACTACGGGAAATTTGTTAAAATGAAATTTGTCATTTGAAATGACATTTGTCATTTGAAATGACATTTGTCATTTGAAATGACATTTGTCATTTGAAATGACATTTGTCATTTGAAATGACATTTGTCATTTGAAATGACATTTGTCATTTGAAATGACATTTGTCATTTGAAATGACATTTGTCATTTGAAATGACATTTGTCATTTGAAATGACATTTGTCATTTGAAATGACATTTGTCATTTGAAATGACATTTGTCATTTGAAATGACATTTGTCATTTGAAATGACATTTGTCATTTGAAATGACATTTGTCATTTGAAATGACATTTGTCATTTGAAATGACATTTGTCATTTGAAATGACATTTGTCATTTGAAATGACATTTGTCATTTGAAATGACATTTGTCATTTGAAATGACATTTGTCATTTGAAATGACATTTGTCATTTGAAATGACATTTGTCATTTGAAATGACATTTGTCATTTGAAATGACATTTGTCATTTGAAATGACATTTGTCATTTGAAATGACATTTGTCATTTGAAATGACATTTGTCATTTGAAATGACATTTGTCATTTGAAATGACATTTGTCATTTGAAATGACATTTGTCATTTGAAATGACATTTGTCATTTGAAATGACATTTGTCATTTGAAATGACATTTGTCATTTGAAATGACATTTGTCATTTGAAATGACATTTGTCATTTGAAATGACATTTGTCATTTGAAATGACATTTGTCATTTGAAATGACATTTGTCATTTGAAATGACATTTGTCATTTGAAATGACATTTGTCATTTGAAATGACATTTGTCATTTGAAATGACATTTGTCATTTGAAATGACATTTGTCATTTGAAATGACATTTGTCATTTGAAATGACATTTGTCATTTGAAATGACATTTGTCATTTGAAATGACATTTGTCATTTGAAATGACATTTGTCATTTGAAATGACATTTGTCATTTGAAATGACATTTGTCATTTGAAATGACATTTGTCATTTGAAATGACATTTGTCATTTGAAATGACATTTGTCATTTGAAATGACATTTGTCATTTGAAATGACATTTGTCATTTGAAATGACATTTGTCATTTGAAATGACATTTGTCATTTGAAATGACATTTGTCATTTGAAATGACATTTGTCATTTGAAATGACATTTGTCATTTGAAATGACATTTGTCATTTGAAATGACATTTGTCATTTGAAATGACATTTGTCATTTGAAATGACATTTGTCATTTGAAATGACATTTGTCATTTGAAATGACATTTGTCATTTGAAATGACATTTGTCATTTGAAATGACATTTGTCATTTGAATTGACATTTGTCATTTGAAGTTACATTTGTCATTGTAGTGATAGTAATGCAACAACCTTGTAATCATGAATGCTGGTTATAAATAAGTTAGGGTAATTAGTTTTTTTTTGTGTTGGCAAATATGATCGAAAAATTATTTCAAAACTTGTGATTTTTTTTCATAATGTTCTGGTGCCAAAATCGAGCCACAAGCCGAGTCGCAAGCCGAGCCGGGTATGTTTTTGGAGTCGGAGCCGACTCGTAAAAGAATTAATTGGCTCCACAAGCCTGCTCTTACCTTTTATTTTATTTATAAACATATGTCGTAATAAAATATTGAATACACGATTTTCTGAATTGGATATATTACATGAGTAATATATTTAGTTGTCATGCGCAAAATATCAGGAGTTATAGGTTCGTCCATATCGTACGTACGCATATATTTCGATATCCCCTATCCCTTCCGCATTTTGCAATACAAGTTTTTAGTACACCGAACCTCCTTCTAACCTAACTGCTTAATATTATTTGATATTTTTTAAATTTTATGTCTCCTTTCTTTTCTATTTGACCCACTACCCTCTCATCTCATTTACGTCATTTGCATTCCCTCTTTACCCTCTTAGTGTACGTACTTTATAGTCAATTCCTAACAAACATCTTCCAAATCTAACTAGCCGTAAAACATTTTCCTAAAACTCTTGTTTACTACCCACCAAACATGCTATAGTGGGTTTTCAGTTGACCTATATAGGTATTTTGAGCGGACCACTGTAGTTTCGCTCATCCGTTATTTAGTGGACCGTTAGTGGCAGCCGCCAAAAGTGGTTAGCCGATGACTAGCCACTATAAAAATGTTGGAAAATTATTGGTTTGCCTTTTATAGCGGCTGCCAATAATTGCAAACTAAGAAACCGATAAGCAAAACTTCAATGAACAGCTAAAAAAATACCTTTTTAGGTTCACTGCAAATCCACTTAATTAATATTTGCATGGTAGTTAGTATTTACTACTATTAGTATCTATTTTCACTTTTTTTTTCTTCAAACAAAAGGATATTTTGAAATGTCAGATACAGTATCTAATAAATCTGATGATAGTATATTTTTATTTAAAATAATATTGCTAAACTTTAAAGTTGCGTCTGTTAAAACACTGCGATTTGCTTCAATAAACATAACTTTAAAATTTTGCTTATCGTTCTGTCGTTAAGAAAGAAATCACCAAAAGGAGATTACAAAACTTTAGTAAAATTTTAGTTTGTTTTTTTGCCGACATAATCATCTAAACAAATTGGAAATAAGTTATAATATTACTTTATATATACTATTATATACTTTTTAGATCCATAGCAGCGTGGGAAGAAATTGTACCTGTAACTATTGAAACAGATGAGGATTACTGAGTTTCATTAAATGAATACAAGAAAAAACTTATAGTATATAGGCAGGTCTTGCCAGATCCTTTATTTAAAAAAAAAGAGGGATTGGATAGGCGGATCTCAAAATGATATGTTAAAATTGCCACCTGTTTATTACAACAATATTTCAAGTTATCTTCAAAAAATAAACACGCCAAGTGATCTTTTACCCAAGTTAGACTGTAAGACTATAAAAAATACAAGATTTTCCGATATTTGAAATGTGACTTTAAGAAGGAAGAATTTCTGTCACTTAAAAGTTCGCATGCTTAAAACTAGAGTAATTCCTTCATAAAAAACTTCTAATCAACAGTAATATGTATGGGCAATAATAAAAAAAGATAACCCAGGTGATTATATTGCTTGTGTCTTTTGTTTACGTTTTGCAGGCCTTCTTGGATGTTGTTATCACGTTGTAGTTTTACTTTTTCAACATGAGGCAGCAGTTTTAGATGAAGTAACAAAACCAACTTAAACGGATAAACTTCTTTTATGGAATATATCAAAAACAAATTTAAAAAATTTAGAAATAGAACCCTTGCACGAGATGGTATTTGTGAAAAACCATTACGGAAAAAAAACTCATAAAGGAGATGCTATTGTATCCAAAATAAAATTTAATACTTTTAGGCCATTTTTTAAAAAATAAGACTTAGAATTAAAAACGATTAAAAAATAAAAGAGAGAATCTATACCGCAATCGAAGAACATACAACTAAAAGTTGCCTTTTTATACTTAATAGAATGTACCAAGAAAAGTTCGTGTTTTTAATCATTTACAAGTTCCCCACCTAATATATGAAACGTTGCAAAAGAGTTATTTTGGTCGACCAGCTAGGCGTTTTATCCTATATAAATAGATTTACACAAAAAACAAAATTGGTTTATCATCAAATATATAAGCAATCAAAACAACAGTTGCGTTTTTTAATAGAGATTGAACAGCGCCGAGGTAGACAAATAGCTTCAAAAGTTATGAGAAAATCTTATTTAAGAGTAAATACTATTCAAACAAAAGAAGTTCATAACATAAGAAATTTTTTTGACAAAATATTTGGACAAAAGATATTTGAAACTCTTTCTACAAAATATAGTATTGCTATGGAGCCACATACTTAAATCGAAGTTACTAAAATTTTGAAAGAGAATAATAAATAGAGTAATCCTGAAATGACAATTGGTCTCACATATTCTTATATATCAGTATTTCCAGATATAGAAACTTTTTGTAATTGCTGTGGAAATAGAATAATAGAAATTAATTGTCCTTATTCCATATTTGAAACAAAGCCTATAGCTAAAAGCTTTAATTATTTAGTTGAATAAAATGGCATTGTAAATTTATAGACATATCACACTTATTACACACAGATTCAATGCCAAATGGCAATAAAAAACGTTAAAATATGTTGAATTTTTATATACACTCATCATAGATATTATTTAGAAAAAAGTTTTTGACAACATTTACTGAAATAAAGACATCAAGAACCTAATTTACTTTTGGGAAAACCGTTTGGCAATACGAATTTTATACGGGGTCAATCAAACTTCTGTCAAAACAGATTGCGCTCAAAACGTTGCTACTAAATCAATTTATACTCCTATTACTAGTTTAAGTTATTTCAATAAAGCAAAATAACAAGAAAAGAAAAAGTTAAAATTCTAAAAGTAAAGTATTTTTAAATCTGTGTGATGTAAAAACTCATAGAGGAACTTAGTCAAGAAAGTTTGATTCTATAGTCAATTTTTCATCGGAAATTGATACTGGGTATGCACTTGAAACAAAGTTAATGAACAAACTAAGTGTATTACTGATTTATTTTTTTTTGTATTACAATGCTTATATTCAGACCAAATAATTTTTTGCAGATAAGGATTTTTGGATGTTTCAATAAATAATTCTTTTGCATTAATTGTTGAATATATGTTTTTCATATGGTCAAAGCGTCGAAGTGTTTTGATCTTGTTAAACTTAATGCACCTTTATCTGGAACAAATACCAAACGGCGTAAAGCAGAAGCTAATCCTTTAAAAACACGTATTAAATATATGCAACTTGCAAGAGAAACTGAAATATAAAATTGATGAGAAAAATATTTTTCTTTTTAAGCCAATCTTACTTTCATTATCACACGCAACAGTTTATCTATAAAGCATAACTTTGTTTTTGCTCCAAGTTTATTTTATTACAAAGAAGAATATGTGATATAATATATTTAAAAAATAAAGTTTACGGTATTATTACTGCAGTCTTGCCCGTGACAGACACCAAACACAGGCATACATTTTAATCTGTTTTTCTTGGAAGAACACATATTAGTTCCGCACATATTTCTTGACAAAGTTTTACAATCACAACGAATCACTTTGATATATTGGGTAGTGTTACATCTTTGTCTGTGGGTATTGAAAGAAAAAAAATATTATCTAACTTCCGTCTCCATTCTTTTTGATCTAAGTTGAAAGATTCATCTAGCATCTTCCTTCCAATAACCTGGAGATGAACTATAAAACCATGAAATAGAGCAGCACGATATGTTGGTGGTAACTTTTCTGGCTTAATAAGTCCTTTACAGACCATTTGTTTATTTTTAAAGTGGCTAAGAAGTGATACTATAAAAATATGACATTTTCTCAATCTAAATCTAAATTTTATCAATATAAATGAAGGAGAGAAGTCTAATAAGTTAAAATTAAATGTTTAAATAGCTACCGCATTTACTTAAACAAAGATTCTGCATTTTCACTAAAAAAAAATCAATGAAAGTTCTTACAGCAGATTTTCCAACTTCTTTTTTGATTGCCCAGGAATCCAAAATAGTTTCAGATACTGATTGTATACTAATTTATTTTTGCAGTAATTTTTAAAAACTACGTTTTCCTTTACCCAGTATTGAAGATGTCGAGTCACATCCTGATTCTTCATGAACATATAACAGATGTTCTCTAAAATCCATTAATCGAGATTGAGCATCTTTTATACTCAAGAGTTTTTTCTCGCTTTTATGATAAAAAAAAATCATTTAATTAATCTTTCCGATGATACATAAGCATCACTGCTATATCAATACCATCGGAAAAAACAATGCATGGTGAAAATTCTTTTGCTACTTACAACGATTTAAAGCCAATTTTCATATCAGCATCTCCTTTGCAAATACTAATTTCTTGGCCATCTTGTTTAAGCTAATCTGACAAAATATAATTAACTGTACTTTTTTTAGTGAATTTGATAGAAAACGCTCTTGTGAGTTCGGAACCTGATTATTTTCTCTCAGGACAAAATTTTGGGAAAAGCCATTGCATTTTGTTCTAATTATGTGTTAATATGATTTAATTGAAGACCCTTTATCAAAACCATCAGATATAATATAAGCGGTGGCAAAAATATTTCTTATATAGCTGGCGTAGGTCTCAACAATTTCTATAAATCTCATACCTTTGTTCCAAATAACTCTGTGGAGTAAGGAACCTCTGTCAAGGACAAATTTGCACAAGCTGACGTTTGCACTTGACTTAATTTTGTCGTCAGGAAGAATCACTTTGCGTAAAAACGATTTGTTTGCTTTCAGCGTAAGGTTATTTTTAAATAAGAGTTCTGGGATACGATTGAGGTCATAATCAAATTATAGTTAAACGTCATCCTCTCTTTCTGCAATTGCAGCAAACCTATTAAAAAGAAATGTTGAATCAACACAATTAGTTTGTTTGTCTAGTTTTACGCAATTGGTCAAAACATCCAACGATAAAAACGTATTCCTTTTTTTAAACTTTACTTTATTGAATTCAAGACCGTCGAGACAAATTTATAGACGAACGCCTATGTTATTAGCCTCGTCGCAGTAGACACAATCTTCACCATTGACTCACACAACACCCGTGGATAAAGAATATAACTTTCCATCATTAATATTGAATGGATTTTTTTTAGTAAACCAGTTATAAATCAACTCACTATTTCATAATAACATACTAATCTTTTATTACCCATTTTTTTAATTATTTTTATAACTCCGATGTCAAATCCAGATAATTTTAGCATTGCTTCATAAACACTTGCAGAATACAGATGCTCATTGTCCATTGGTTGCGTACATTTTCATCAAATCCTCTACTTCTTGTCAAACCACCATTTCATTTTAAAGAACGCATCAGAGTCTGCCTAATTACAAGATCAGAAGATAGGCCAGCCCAATACCTTGCAGATTGGCGCACTGCGTGACGACCATCTAAAACTTGTTGTTTATATACAGATTTGCTTCTGAAAGATATTGAATTTCTGGCAAGTATAATCTGGAACACAGCATAGTTTTAATGTCCTAATGCGGCAATTAATTAACCATTTTTAAGATTGCTTTAAGATTCAAATATCAGATACAAGTTCTCTCTGGAACTAAAAGTTTCTTTATGTTACCAATGTAGTATATGTACAAGGTTTAAAATTTTTCAGTGCGTGATTTATATGATGTTTATGTTAATACGGCACATTCAATATTTTTAAAAGCATCTGTATAACAAATCTCATTAACTCTTTCTTGTTCATATCATCTTGCATTGTCATTTTATAACTGTATTCAAGTCCGGATATATCTAGTTTTGCTTCGTTAACTAAAATATTTATAATATGACTCATAAATGCACTTTAGGACCAACATGTGACCTCTTAATACTATTGCAACAGCTTTTCCTTTAAGCATATGCTTTACCGTATCTTCAAAGCAAACTTACTTTAACACCTATTCCAGGCCAGTTCCTGTCATTAGTTTTCCAATTCTTCAGAGAAAACTTATCATTGTGTGAAACCCTCCGAGTCGATACACTATATTTAGGTTCTGATCTTTTATAACACCGAGCGCTTTATGCCACAAAGGCTGATCAAACGTAACGCAGGGAATAATTGTTATATATTTATTAGCTTTATCAATTATGAACAGCAGTGTAAGTAAATGCAAGTTTTGTATTAAGAGTTATTCATATGTAAAAATTTGATGGATGCTTTTTCATTTGTTGTTGTTGATTGTGATGTAGCATGCATCAAATAACCTGACTAGTTTGGGCGAGGATTTTTTGAGCTAAAGAACCATGGTACATACCAAATTATATCACTCATTTTGGGCGCACAAAATACTTCAGATACAAATCTTTGATTGGTTTAAAACATACATTTAACAAACCGTAATAGCTTGATCCGTGAAAAGGCGTTATTTTAGATGATACATCAGATATATTTTTAATAGAATTGTGTTTCAAACGCGTTCTGCTTTCATAGTTGTATTTAGAAGAAGAACATATTGATATTAAACCTATTCCGTGGAATGTTTCTTTTCCGGTCAATGTGCCAATGTTGTGATCTAGATTGTCAGCCACTCTATGTAGGAAGTTCAATTATTGTTCTTGCAAAGCATTTACTATACTAAATGCAGCAGATGACTTATAGAACGGTGGATATTGAAGATCCAAATTTGTAAAGGTGATTCACAAACCATTTTGTTGCAAAAAATATATCAATATCTACGCCATTTTTAACGGAATTGGTGCTTTCATAAATCTTGGTCGCGAAGCTTGAGTAATTCATTGTCCTAAACTAATTTGTCGAAGCTTCACAACATCTCAATGGCTTAGGAATCGCTGTAAACTCTTTGGAACCCAATTAAGTCTATATTCAATATCAGCTATATACTCTAGTGACTGATATACAGATTTATTTACATCTATCTTTCTGATTTCGCTCTTAATTATACTTGCAGCTGGAGCAATAATGTTTTTTTAGTGCTATCTTTCCTTTTGTTTGAAACTTTGATATGATAAAAAAAGCCATGTCTCTGTAACAAACTAAATTAGATTGACCAGAGAGTTCTCCTATTATATATATCATCATAATAATGTTCAACCAATTTTCTTTTTAACGATTTCGTTTAGTAATATGTATAACCATTACTCAGTTTTTTCATTCTAATGTGCACATCCGAAAGGGTATAAAGTTCGCAGTCAGTCAAAACAAGACATCAAACAAGAATGTACAGCGTTTCCCCATTCTTCCTCTCTATGCAAAGTACGTTCAATCTGTTGTGTTTTGCATTAGTGAGCAGCAAAATTTAAAAGTTGCAAGTCTTCCCAATTGTGTCTTATTTTATTTTTAACTTTTTACATTTAGTTTATTATAAAACATTAACTAAAGTGAGTTATAACTAATAAATTTAAATACGAGTGTTGGAGTAAAACTTTTTTCCGCGTATTTTTGTACTCAATGAAACGTAAATAACTTAGTTTTTACACTCTTTTATTTTTGAGTTAACTCTTATTTTTTTATAAACCACCGACTCCAGCTTGATGCAATTTAATACCAAAAATGCCAGTATGTGGTTGGTAAAGACAGTTTGCAGTTTTTTTGAAAAGAAATCTCGTTTTACTTGACAAAAGGTTAGAACAATGAAATTTGAGAATGAAAAGTTAAAAGTGTGCACTTCAAGAACTTTATGCGAGCAGCTAATGGTGATTGGGCTGTACATGGTGGCAAGGGTATCGCTTGATTTGATACCAGTTTTTTGGCAATTAGCGCTCTTAAAGTTTACTTGTTTAATTTAAACAAGTTTAAACATTTCATAAAAAAAATTATTAGTAAAACATAACTAAGAAACAAATTAGGATGTTAATTTATTATAGAATTAGTAATATGCTATATTATTATATACCATAATATATGAAAACAATATATGTAAATTAATATTTACTGCTGCAACTTATACTGTATGAAGTAATATTAGGGTAACGAAGGGCAAAATGAGGCACTTAGGCACTAATTAGTTTAATACAGGCCGACTAATAACTTTTGAAAAAAGAAGTTGATACTTTTTAAATCTTCTACCATTCTACTAAAACCTTACAAAATAAAAGTTTCAAAACTACATTGCTTTGATCATCAGAGATTCTTAATTGACAACACCTACCCTCGCAGTGCAAGGCAAAAAAATACGGATTTTTCTTGAAGTAATTCAAATAAATAATGATAAATAAAAGAGAATTTTAAAAAGTTCAATAAGTCAATCATTTTATAGTATAATGCTGCTATTAATAATATATAAAATATATTCAAACAAACTGTCACTAGCCAATCATGTAATCAAACGCACCGTCACTTGTCACTTAAACCACAGATTGCTTTACCAGTATTTTGAAAGGAATGACTGTCCAAATAAGCCCAATTTGTACATTTTAAAAATTGACTGTCCTTTTCTTCTTGTAGCCTTACTTCTTCATCTATTACAAAACATAATATTCCCAGTCTTCAACACTTAAATTTTCAACCCTTTCTTTACCCTGTCCTTAACCACATTCATTTTCTATTTTTTGTTCCTTTAAATTTTTTGATTTTTCAAAGGATTCAAATAGTGATTTTCTGTCATGTGATGTTGTTATTATCTGTGATAAATTAAGCTATTACTGGAATAAATAGCTGGAATATTTAGCTGGAATAGCTAAAGTACTAAAAAAGCATTTACTATATTAAAATCAATGGTTTCCGAACTTCCTGACGACATTTGGAATTACTTGTGATTCAATTTTATCAGGTTAATGTAAGATGTTTTTAGACAAGTCTTTCCAGGTAACGCGTGCGGTTTTTTGTCTTGTATGTCCACGCATGAGTATAATACTTTAGACAATTTGGTCACGGTTGATAGCAAGTTCTACAGGCGTTGCGGAAAAAACTAAGTTTCAAAAACAAAGAAAGCAAAAATTAACAAAATAGGAATTTAATATAAATTTAAATAGAAAAAAACAAAAATAGCTTAAATAACTTTTGCACTGCTTTTGTTTTAATTTCTTTGGAGTGCATTTTTGGTTCAAAATACGAAATTTTTTTAATGGACAAGACAACTTTTATCAGTGTAAACATTAAAAATATTATTTTTCAATGCATGTATTTGTCATAAAATAACTTTTTTAGATTTATATTTACAAAACTTATACATTATAACAGTAATAATTGATTTTGTAGGTATTCTTTGTGTACAAAATATTTTTTTTTATAGTAAAAAGTTGCAAAATATTTATTTTGCATGGCTATTTACATACATTTAGCATGAGATTTACATAGTCAAATGTTTGGAGGATATTGGAGGATAGTTTATCTGATACCAAATAGTAAAGATTGGTAGCAAAAAAATATCGAAAACTGTCTGTTTTCGATGCATAAAATCTAATGATTACACTTACGTTAAATTATTTTTTAAAGTCTGAGCGAAAAAAGCATTGTTAATTAAAATAATATATTTTAAAATAAAAGTCAACTAAGTTAATTTAAAACAATAGTAGCGTGAGAAAGTTGATAAATAGAAAATACAAAATAGCGTTTTGGAACACATGTTAAATTAACGTGTAAATAACCGCATAAAATTACGCTTGAATTAATATTTAATGTTTTTTAACTAGATATTTCCTCTAATGAACATGTCTTCACCATTATGACAAATTTTCACCGTGCGATGCTGATATTGATTTTTTGGTATTTTGACACACTCTGTCCCACTGTAGAGTGGTTGTTGTTGTCGCAAATAAAATTTGATAAGGCAAAACAAAAAAAAACAAAAACACTTATAAGTTGACATTAAAAACAATGATTTTCATATATATATATATATATATATATATATATATATATATATATATATATATATATATATATATATATATATATATATATATATTTTTTTTTTTTTTTTTTTTTAAAGAGAAAAACAAAAATTAAATTCCTATGTGTTTGTAAAATATATTTGAATAAATTTAATGTTATAAGTGTATACTGTCCCTTTATGAAAACGTCTATACAATCCACATTGGGCGTGGTGTTTGACTTAAATAAAAATAACATTAATTATATTCAAAAATTACATTATTATATACCAATTACATCAAAAATTACATTATTATATACCAATTACATTAAAAACATCTGTTTGCAAGATTTTATCTATTTGTAATATCTATTTGTAAGATTTTAATTTAAAATTTGTAAATATCTATTTGTAAGATTTTGTAAGCGTAGTTCATGTTTTTATATACTTAAAACATGAAAAATATTGATATTTATTCATATATAAAACAAGAAAACTTAAAGTTAGTTGATCCTAATATGTTGGGGCTATAAAATGAAGCAATATTGGTTCAATTTGTAATTGATAAGAATATTCTTATAAGTGCCTTAAATGATAAAGATAACTCTGCACTTATTCAATTGTAGTGTCCAGAATCCAGGTGAATTTTGGTTCTTCAAGTAATAAAACAAAGAAAAGAAGGTTGGCGCCATTAGTTGTATCTTTTTCATCTTCTTAACTATTGTTTGCATTGGATTGTAGTTAGCGCCAAGATGGTAAAGAAAAAGAAGCTAAACCTGCTTTACAATTATCAGAATAAAAGAGTTTTTGTATAAAAAATAATTTTAAACCAAAATTTTTATATTATTAAATGCAAAAAAATGTATAAGCTTTAGATTCTTTTTTATATGGAATATGTATTGGTTTCCTGAAATAAAAAAAAGAGCCTTAGAACTGCATAAAAACACCTAAAATTAGTAATTTACTATGTGTTTCATTTTTCAAATGCATATAATAACTTTCAATCAGAATGCCACTTTAATATTAGTCTTGTTTATAACTTTGATATTTTAAGAAATTTAACATGTTATCTAAGTCGTGGTACCTGGAATACCGTTGTCTGTTATTCCAGGTATCACAATCAAGCAAATAAAAATTCTTAGTACCTTAACATTTGTATTGTAACAATAATGTATGTGCTAATTATGGGAGTTCTCAGATAATGTTATTACTTTGGACCAGACCATATATATATATATATATATTATATATATATATATATATATATATATATATATATATATATATATATATATATATATATATATATATATATATATATATATATATATATATATATATATATATATATATATATATATATATATATATATATATATATTTATATATATATATATATATATATATATATATATATATATATATATATATATATATATGTATATACATATATATATATATATATATATATATATATATATATATATATATATATATATTTATATATATATATATATCCAAGGGGCTAATAAAATCGTCCAAGGAAAAACAATAACTTTATGTTAAATATTTAAGGCATAAAACATATAAAAATGAAATAAACTACAAAAGCTATAAAAACTTATTTGAAAAAACAAAAAAACACTCTAAAAAAAAATTATTATGCAAAGTAGTTGGAAAAAACCAACGGTGACACTAAAAAAACGTGGAACATAATTAAACAAATATTTGGTAAAAATAAATGTGTAAAAAATAATCTCCCCCAAAAGCTTTTAATTGACGAGGAAATGATTTATGATAAAAAAATAGCTAAAAATTTAAACTCATTTTTTCTTGAAGTAGGGCCGAACTTGGTGAGTAATATTACGCCAAGTACCATAAACTTTGAATCTTATATTAAACCGTGTAATCATATTATGATAGAATCTAATTTAAATCTAAGATAAGAAATGCTTTTAATAGTCTTGAAAGTAATAAAAGTGAAGGGCATTAAAAAAATTAGTGTAAATGTTGTTAAGTCAGTTTTTGATATCATTAAACCGTCATTATTTCATATTTTTGACCTTATGTTAAAACTAGGTGTTGTGCCAAAAAAACTTAAAGTTGCCGTTATAACTCCAATTTTTAAATTTGGTTACGAAACTAATATTTCAAACTACAAACTCTTTTTGGCTTAGCTTGCTTCTTAAAATTATTGGAACGAATTATGTACAACAGACTTTATAACTATTTGATGTTAAACAGTTTGCTGTACAGTAAACAATTTGAGTTTAAAAAAGATAATTCAACTAACCATGCGGTAATTGAACTGATTAATCATGTATCAGATGCATTCAATAATGACTATTTTACCTTATTGATCTGTCAAAAGCCTTTGACAGTGGTAAGCATAAGATACTTATAAAAAAGCTGGTACTCTATGGAGTAAAAAATAAAAACTAACTTTGGTTTGAAGATTACCTGGCGAAGAAGTCACAATGTAAAAGAAAAACACATTGCATGTGGTGTGCCCCAAGGTTCAATCTTAGAACCATTATTATTTTTATTGCATATAAATGATTTAAACTTAGCATCAAATATTTTAAAATTTATATTGTTTGCAGATGACTTCAATCTTTTTTATTCCAACAAAAACATAAAAGTTCTCTTAAATATATTTAATGAAGAACTATTAAAAATAAACGAGTGGTTTACAAGTAGAAGACTTTCGTTAAATGTAGAAAAAACTATTTTATTCTCCAAACCTAGTAAAGGTAATAATGTTCCTCTAAAATTACCTAATCTTTTAATCAATAAAACATTTATTAAAAGGAAACCAATCCTTAATTTTTTAGGAGTAACACTAAATGAAAATTTGTCATGGAAACCACATATAAAATACATAGAAAATAAAATCTCAATAAATACTTCCATATTATATAAAACCAAACTATATCTTAACACTGCCTCCTTGAAAAAAATATACTTTTTATTTATTCATTGTTTTTTCTCTTACTGCAATATTGTATGGGGTAGTACTAGTTATAGTAAATTAAAAAAAATTTATAGTAAGCAAAAACACGCATGATTGTATTTGGGGCACACAGAACTTTTCATTACGAATCTCTTTTAAGGAAGCTTTGTCTCTTAAGTATCTATAAACTTAATATACACCAAGTTCTACAATTCATGTTTAAAATAAAACATGGGCTTTCACCTATTGTATTTCAGTCTTACTTTAGAGAAATCTCGCACAAGTATTCTACTAAATTTTCAATTAACAACTATATTATACCAAAAACAAATTTAAAACTAAGTTCTTACTAAATCCAATACCGTGGACCGTTTCTATGGAAGCACTTTTCAAAATTTATTACGAAAAAAAAGAATATTTAAAACATCTCTTTGGAACAATTCAGGAAAGATTCTAAGAGTCTCTTATTAGAAAATGACTTTGATTTAAAATAGCTCTTTTAAAATAATTGCATAAATAATATAAATTACCTAAAAAATAGTTATTGACACTACTCTTCTTTTTCAATGCAGTTTTATTTTTATTTAATTTTTTGTTAAAAAACTTTAATACTTTTATATTGTTGTTAATCTTTAATATATTGAGTTATATTTTAACACTAATATTTATATTATATTAATATTTATATTTTAACTAACGTGTGTAAAGTTCTTATTATGTACTTAGCTACTTTTCATTTTTGTATATAAACTTACGATTTTTTCAATGTAAATAGGGCTCGATGATAATACAGTTTATGTCTTCTGCTTGCTCCAGCTCTTTTCTTTATTAACACGATTTATTTCATTGTAAATTTTAATATGCGGCAAATAATAATAATAATAGAAAAAAATACAATATATAGTTACATATATATATATATATATATATATATATATATATATATATATATATATATATATATATATATATATATATACATATATATATTCAATCAAATTAAGAAACGCTTTTCTTTATTTAGAAATAAGGGAGTCTTAAATTGTCCATTAGAAAATAACAATTTGGATTCTAGCGAAGTAATTATTTTTAACTTAGTTTATTAATTTTAATTTTTTTAAATCAGTTTATATAAGTTAGTGTAACTATATAAAAAAATCCATTTTTTTGTTCTTAAAAATATGTCTGCTACTAACAATTAATAAAATGTTTTCTCAAAGACTTTTTCCGATGGAGCTATTGAAAGGAGTAATTATGCAATTAAAAGTTAAATGTAATAATTTTACCAATGGTTGTAAACGGACCGGAGAACTAAAAATACTTAATGCATGTTATTTAAATTTTATTCAAAAATATTTAATGCAACAATTTTACTATATCTCGGTGTTGAAATGCCTTTAAACATTCTTCATTAATGTTTGTTTTAGTATGACTATTATCACTATTTGAAGAGCGTTTTGCTAAAAGGGTTAAAGCGTTCATTTTATTGTTTTGTAAGAAAAAAAAATAAAGTAAATGCCTGGCAAAATATGTTTCGAAAATCGATAGTTTTTTAACCGTTAACAAAGATAAGGAAGAGTATTTTTATTCATACTGACACAGTTAAAGTTCCTTTTTTAGTCAAGAATCCGAAACTTTGAAAATCTCAATTTTGGGAACAATAGCTTAGCTCCATTTTAAAAACTTGCTCTTCACTTGTAAATGGAATTATAAAATATAAGTAATTATACAACAGTTTAACTGAGGAAGACCAAAGTTTTTTGATTTACTATGGTATGCTACTTGATGACAATTAAGGCAAGTTTTTTAACTCATATGCAATAAAATATAGAGGGATAAATGTTTCGAATTACAATAGTTTAGCTTATCTTTTAGACTTAATGTAACCTAATAATTAATTATAATGTAATCTAATAAGTAGTTAATTAGTTAGAAGTTAAGTTAATGTAATCTAATAAGATTTTATTGCATGGTAAAAATTTATTGATTAAATGTTTTAAAGTCGTCATTCTCTTAAATAATATTGCATATATAAAAAAAATGCTAATTGTCTGTATTTATAAAACAAGCTTATTTCAAAAATTATTGTTATTTTAAAGTAATTTAAATAAGTTTTTTTTTTAAGGAACATTTGGGTTCTTGCGAACATCAAACATTAAAATGTCTTAATAAACCTTGTTCTACTTCGCTTTTGCATAAGAAACTAAAGAAACACATGGAAAATCATGCATTTATCGTTTGGTTACCTGTCAATATTGCAAGCAGATGATTATTTTAAGTGAGATGCAAGTAAAAACAATCATTCATTTTATTTCATTTTTAACTCTGCTAATATTTATACTCTGTTTTCAAAAAAGAAATTGATATTATCTTAATTTAAAATCAATTTATAGTTTGTTATCACACATACACACACACACACACACACACACACACACAGACACACACACACACACACACACACACACACACACACACACACACACACACACACACACGCACACACACAAAAACATAATTTTTAAGTTTTTTAAACATTATCTGGACTTCTTACATGGTGTAGTTAAAGCGATTTTAAAATATTACAGCCTCTGTATGATATTTTGCTGACCACGACATACTATTTTTAAATGACCAGGTCCCTGAACTATGACAAGACGAAAAAAAAACCATAAAAGTTTGTAAATTTTGACGTAATATAAAATAAAAGTGTTTGTGGCAAGAAAACTCAGACCAGAGATTATTTTTTTTTTAATTCTCCTAAAAGTTACGTTTGCTTGCCAGATTTGAAATAAGATTTGAACATCATAGTTCAATAATATGGTCTGTTATGATTTTTATAGGTAGTTTATCGTAACTATAAGCTTATTTTTAATCAGAAATTTTTAAACACAATATTTTCGTAAGTTTTTGGTAAAAATTTACAGAAATGTTGTGCTTTGACAACTATATTTAAATAATATGTACAAGAACAGATTAGAACTAGGATCTATATTGGGTTAAAGCACTTTTTCATAAATTTTTAAGTAAAATCAAATAAAAGCTGTTGAGCAAAATTGATTTAAAGACTCAAAAATCGCTTTCTTCAAAATTACTATCAGGGGTAGAAAAAAGTTTTAAAAATTGTATAAAAAAGAGAAAAGTGCGGTATAAGGCAGTAGTGGGGTAGTGGTAGAGTGCTTTCTTCAAGCGAGAGGTTCTAAGTTCGATCACAACCACGTCGCGGTCAACTTGTTTATCCGCAACGGCCTTGTTCGTCATGGTTCGTGTTTCCAAGTTATAGAGTTTAGAGTAGGTTATAACTACAAGTTAGTAGCCTCCTCGTGTGTCATAGCCTTAACGGCCTTAGGTAGGTGAATTAACATTTTGTGAACTTTTTGCATATGATAATTTCCAATTATCATATACAAAAAAAAAAAGTTCACAGAATCCAATTTTGTGAACTTTTTCTATATGATAAAATACAGAAGTTAAAAATAGCGATAAAAAAAAGCATAAAGTTAGTTTTGCAATGATACCAGTAGACACAACTATTTTTACCTTAATTATGTAGAACTCAATTTTTTTCTAACTGCTGACTTTTGAATAATACAGTAAATATCAAATCATATATGAATTTACTAAATGAAAATCTTGTTTTAATATGATTTTAATTTAGTAGACAAACTAATGAATCAATATCAAAAGCATCTTTAAAAGAAAATGGTTTAATTAGATAATGTTTGAATTTATATAAAAAATAAAGTCATTAAGAAGAAGACAATTATAAATGGTTTCGATGAAAACTTAATAGAATATGTAATGACAAAGATTAAAACTATAAAAACTCTTTAAAAAATAATTCCTTATGATAATAATAATAAATTTATTGGTTGTGATATCATAAAATATCAGAAAGCATTTTAAGAAATAAAAAAAGAGTATATTA
Organism: Hydra vulgaris; assembly: GCF_038396675.1. NCBI lineage: Eukaryota > Metazoa > Cnidaria > Hydrozoa > Anthoathecata > Hydridae > Hydra > Hydra vulgaris. The sequence continues at coordinate 45,325,147 of NC_088927.1, read as the reverse complement.
AAAAATAGATTTATAAAGTTGTAATTCAATAAAAATATTAAAATCTTCTTAGATTGATGATGTTAATAGGATTACGAAAAAAATTGAAATTTGTAACTTGGAAAAAAGTATTGTAATCAATTGTGGTATTAATATTTAGATTCTATGATAAGTTTCATACTTTTATTTGCCGGGCCGGAGCCGGGGCCGGTTTGCACAAAGTCTTATTTCTAAAGTATATACCAAAGAAAATAATACAGGATACTTACACCGCTTGCCACTAAACTTAGTGACACCGCTTGACTAGTATGGATTAAAATCTTATCCTATATGTTGCCAAGTAACACCACTATTAAAACAAAGAAATAACATAATAGAAACATAAGATTAAATAAGAGCATTCAAAAATGCAAAATAATTTGTGTAAGTTTTGTTAAATAACAATAATGGTCACTGTTATTTAATAAACATTACACCAATCTTGCATTTCTGAACGTTCTTAGATATAGTTTTCTATAATTACGTTTATATGTGTTTAAAATTAACTATAAACCTAATATTTTTCGTTTTTATCAGATAGCAATAGAAACAAAAACTTTCTGTGTAATCATGCTTTAAAAATCGTTGACCTATAAAATAAAAGTTCTATGAAAAGAAAAAACACTTAATAAGAATTTCGCATTTAACCGCAAACCGCGCTTGAATTAAATTGTTTTTCCGTGTCTTGTAAAAAATGTTAATTTGGATTTTAGGATTTTAAATAGCGACTGGCTTTTTCTTTATTTCAAACTCCAACCAACCTCATCTCTTTTTGCATTAAATACGCGGGACTACTTAAATCTGATTAAAGTATGAAAACTTTCATATTTTAATATTAAAGTTTCTAGTTATTAAAACTAAAATATTAGAACATATCTTCCATACCTAAGTAAAAAACGCAAAAACGCAACTTCGGGATTCTCTAAATTTTACACAACACTAAGTTTATTTAAAAAACTGAAGTAAAAGATCTCAAGTTTTTTAACGCGGCAATTTAAACTTAATTTTTCATTAAACTTGCGTTTGTATTGTTTTTTTTTTAACATAAGGCTCTGAGAGGAATTACTTTTGATCTTTTTTGTTATGTTTATTAGTAAAATTTAGCGTTGCGTAATTTATGGACAATCCTTAAAAAAATCCCTCTTTTTTACAAAATATTATTGCGTAATTATGCAAAAACCATGACAGGCAAAAAGAAAAATGCATGTTTCACCATCAGTAGTTTCATCAGGAAAAATGTCTAAACATCAAAAAATTCAAATTATTGAAAAATTATTTCACAGGAAGTTGGGAATTGTTATAATTATGTAACTGTAGCTACAACCAAGTATTTTGCAACCAGGTAGTTGCGTCAGCTCTATTAGAAAATTAAAAAATCATAAAAAGAATTCATAAGAAGATTCTTCCTGATGATCCTACTGACTGTGAAACATACTGTTGAAGACAACTAAAAATTAGATAAGTGTTTTTACTAATTTATAGATATATTTAAATTAATAAAAACAAAATATTGTAAATATTAAAAGAAATTTGTTATATCTTTAACGTTTGTAAAAATGAAATTTTTTTGCTTTTTTATTTGCAAATTCCACAATTACTATAACTAATTCTACTGTTTGTGCTTTTTTGTTCTCCATAAGCAAAGTTATATCATTGTTTGAGAGTTTCCTGAGTCATTATATTTCTTAAATACGTTTTTGTTAATTTTAATTTGCTGAAGAATCTTTGCGCACTTGTATTTGTCCTTGGTACTGTTATCAACCGATTTCGATCCCGTACCTCACAACAGATTATATTTAAAACTAAATAGTTATGAATTTAACAATAAAACACTTAGATAGTCCAAAATTGTGTATGTAAAAGAGTGCAACGTGTTATCTGCAACAGTAAATTTTCAAATTGGTTATCAGTTACTCGCGGAGCGCCACAAAGCTCTGTCTTAGGTCCGTTTACGTTTACTGTTTATATAAACGACTTACCGAATCAGTTTTCAACTAAGTGTAAAATGTATGCTGGTTATTTAAAACTAATTAGCATACTTAGATCATTTCCGGATATAGAAAACACTCAAAACAAATTAATGATATAGTCAAAACTACAGCTAATAAAGTTTAAAAAAGACCGTAATGACCTTATCCAATTTTACGTATAGGTAAAAATTATAGATAATTTTACTCGAAATATCAACCTGGTTTAACAGTTTCAAATACAAGAGGGCATAATATGAGGTTTCGTGGACGATTTGTGCAGCCTTGGCGCAGTGGTAGAGCACTTGCCTCAGAAACGTAAGATCCGTGGTTCTAACCCCACCTCTTGGCATGTTTTACAACAACAGTAAGGAAGGAGGCGTGAATTTCCCAAAAAATACCCTTCCGCGGCGCTCTGTGATAAGACCGTAAGATCTTCTTGGGGCACTTAAAAAGGAAAAAAAAAAATTCGAGACATTAAAATCTTGTTCCATCTCCACTTATTGAAAAAGTTGAGTTATTGATAGTCTTAGTGTCCTTAGAATAATGTTTTTCTACTATATTGAAACCTAATTTTCAAGTAAAAAAGTTGTTGAGAAATATAAATTTTTTTTAAATATTTATTTTATGCCGTCTTTTTTTTTTTTTATTTACACTTTTGCCGATAAAAAAAATTTACAGTCGTAACTTATAAAAAAAATAATTACATGACCGGGGCTAGAAGAAGACAAATTTAGTCTTATCATTAAGCCCCAAAAAATGCTTCATTACTAGACAAAATATAGTTTGACAATAAAATATAGTTTCAATGTATATATCTCTGATATATATTATAAAAGAAAATTTAAATATATCTCATATCGTTTACAATTTATAGTTTTTCAAGAAATAAGATATAACAATTGCTTTGTAAAATAAAAGAAACAAAATTTATTAAAATATTAAATGACAAAAATAACATTTAAGAATTGGTTTGAAAAATAAGAAGATAGATTTTATATAAAAATATTTTATTGGTAGAGCATTTTATAGTTTAACTTATTTAATTATATTTATAATACTTTTCATTGCCAATTAAGTAAAAGCAAATAAACAGTATAAAATAAAACTAAAAGATTAATAAATAACGCAAAAATAAAAAATAATTTTCTCAAAAAGAAGATTATCATGTAAAATGATAAAAATATATGTACAATTATTGATTAATTATGTATTAATAATCTAAAGTAATTAATTAATTAACTATTAGTTATTGATTTCTAATATAAAGAAGTTTTATTAGAAAAAATATAGTTCATTTTCAGTTAACAAAAGTAATTGCTTAAGTTTTGTTTTGAATTTGTTTAGAGAATAATTAGTTTTCATTTCATTATTTAATATTATGTTCCACAACTTTGGTCCTCGGTTTATAATATAGAATTTAGTAGCGGAATAATAAGTTTTGGATTGAATGTAGTTGTATTTTGAAAATCAGGTAGGGTATATGTGATTTATTTTTTCAAAAATTGAATAAAATAAGATTGGTAATATATTTTTATCAAGTTTGAACATGAAAATAAGAACTTGATAGAGGTTTAGTTTATATACATTTAGGATATTGAGTTCATTAAATAGTGTTCGTGTGTGTGAGAGAAGCGATCTACGTTTGAAATTATCCTTATAGCCTGTTTTTGTTTGCTAAGCAATTTTTTTATTTTCGTCGCGTTAGTGCTACACCAAGCAATGTTCGCATTACTTAAGTAGCAATGAATAAAAGAAAAGTAAATGTTTTTTAAACAAGATTAATGTAATAACTGCTTTGCTTTGAACATTATACCTAAATTTTTTGATGTTTTATCTTCAACTACACCTATATGTTCCCTACAGGTTACATTTTCGTCTAGAATCACGCCTAAAAACTTTATTGATCGCTCTCTCTTTATTAATTGATTGTCAATAAAAAGGTCCGGAAGTTCTAAGGGAATATCTGATTTTTTATGTAGGCGATGAAATAAAGTGTATTTTGTTTTAGAAATATTTAAAGATAACTTGTTTGATTTAAACCATTGAGTTAGTTTGTCTAGTTCTTTGTTTAATGTTTGGAATAATATATTGATATCTTTATTGGAATAAAACAAGCTGGTATCATCTGCAAATAAAATTGTATTTAAAATGTTAGAAAATTTATTTAAATCGTTTATGTAAACAAGAAATAGAAGTGGCCCTAAAATTGATCCTTGAGGAACACCACATGTAATTGTCTCATAATTAGTTTTTCCTTCATCATAAACTATATACTGCTTCCTATTAGTCATATAACTCTCGAACCAGGACAAGTTAGTATTTTTTATACCATAACTTTTGAGTTTCGATAAAAGGATTTGATGATTGACTGTATCGAAAGCTTTACTTAAATCGATAAAAAGACCAAGGGTATACTTGCCTTCATCAAACGATTTAAATATGTCCTGAACAAGGTGAATGATTGCATGATCGGTGGAATGGCCAGATTTGAATCCAAATTGTTTATGGTAAAGAATATTATTTACATTTAAAAAAGAATAAAGCCTATTATATATAACTCACTCTAATATTTTAGAAAAACAATTAAGAATTGAGATTGGACGATAATTTGCAACTTCAGAAGGATCGCCTGATTTTAAAATTGGAATGATTTTTGCAATTTTTAGGTTTTCTGGAAAAACACCATGTTTTAAAGATAAATTAAAAGTATGTAATAATGGAATTGTGATGTATTTTATCGAGTTAATAACGACATAATAATACTACTTATATAATCGAAACCTACACTTTTTTTGGGCTTTAACAAAGAGACTGCGTCTAATAATTCATTTTGCGTACGTTTAGGATTAGACATAACACTAATGTTGTTTGAGGTTACGTAAGACTTAAAGTGTATTTTAGAAGTTGCTAAATTTGATGATAAAATAGGACCTATATTTACAAAAAACTGATTAAGTGTTTTGGCCACTAAGGATTTATTTACAATACAATTGTTATTAACTTTAAGATTTTTTGGAAGTAAATTACCGTATAAACGTTTTTTACCGATTACCTCCTTTATAATTTGCCATGTTTTTTTCGAATCATTTTTGTGTTTAAATAATTGTTCCGAATAGTAATGTTTCTTTGAGCGTTTTAAAACTGATTCATATAGCCGTTTATAGGTTTTGTAATTACCCTACCCTAGTAGCAAGCAATATTGGCGCTATATTGCTCCGATATAGTTTAGATTGGCTAATAATGGCCAAGATTTGCAATATTGTGCCAATATAGGTAATATATTAGTTACATCGGCCAACTTAGGCAATATAAAGCCAATATTGGCTCGTTATTAAAAAACCGATATTGCAAAATGCGAATTCGCACATTTCAATACTTTAGGTCGGGTAAATAAAAAAAGCAATTTTGCTCAGTAATTGCTCAATGCTTTTACTCAGTAATTGGTCAGTTTTACGTGAGTAAAAACTTTAGCAGTTATGCACAAATTTTCATTCACGTAAAGTTAAGCAATTGACTCAGAAATTGCTCAGCTTAACGTGAAAAAAAACTTAACCAAAATTGCTAAAATTATTACTTACGTAAAGCTGACCAATTAATGAGTAAAAGCAATTACTTCTTTTTATTCACTTTGCCTTTTGAAGACGGTAAGCAATATATAATAGAAGTCAAAAGTACGCCTCGATTTCAAATTATAAGCGGTTGCCGTAATTATAGTTTGTGTACTTTTGACTTCTAAGACAGATTTTTTTTCCGGAGATAGAATAAATGATTAGAGATATAAAATAAATAACAGGGATATAACTCGTGTTGTAATCTCGATTTCTATCACGTGACTTTTATTGTTGATATATGTTAGATATCGCTATATATAAAACAGCGACAAGTCGTATAGAAAAGATGCACTCTTTTCCATATGACTTGTCTTTCCATATGGCTTCCACTTTTGACTTCTATTGCACGATTAGTTCTTTTGATATGTTAGATACCGCAATATAAAAAATAGCGACAAGTTATTTCTTTCGATAGCGATATATATTCTTTTCGATAGCGATAACAGATATCAGTTATACAATTCGCATTGTATTTTTGCCTTCTATTGTATGATTTGCTCTTTTGATATCTCTACTTTAATAGCTGTACTTTTGACTTCTATTATGATTTGTATTTTTAATAGTTGAACTTTTGACTTCTACTACACGATTTGTACTTTTGATGGCTGTGCTTTTGACTTCTATTATATTATTTGTATTTTTAATAGTTGTACTTTTGACTTCTATTACGATTTGTATTTTTACTAGTTGTACTTTTGACTTCTATTACGATTTGTATTTTTGACAGCTGTATTTTTGACTTCTATTATACTATTTGTATTTTTAATAGTTGTACTTTTGACTTCTATTACGATTTGTATTTTGACAGCTGTACTTTTGACTTCTACTACAATATTTGTACTTTTGATGGCTGTACTCATGGCTTCTATTATATTATTTGTATTTTTAATAGCTGTACTTTTGACTTCTATTACAATATTTGAACTTTTGATGGCTGTACCTTTGACTTCTATTATACTATTTGTATTTTTAATAGCTGTTCTTTTGACTTTTACTACGATTTGTATTTTTGACAGCTGTACTTTTGACTTCTATTACAATATTTGTACTTTTGATGGCTGTACTTTTGGCTTTTATTATATTATTTGTATTTTTAATAGTTGTACTTTTGACTTCTATTACAATATTTGTACTTTTGATGGCTGTACTCTTGGCTTCTATTATATTATTTGTATTTTTAATAGTTGTACTTTTGACTTCTATTACAATATTTGTACTTTTGATGGCGGTACTTTTGACTTCTATTATATTATTTATATTTTTAATAGCTGTACTTTTGACTTCTATTACAGTATTTGTACTTTTGATGGCGGTACTTTTGACTTCTATTATATTATTTATATTTTTAATAGCTGTACTTTTGACTTCTATTACAATATTTGTACTTTTGATGGCTGTACTTTTGACTTCTATTATATTATTTATATTTTTAATAGCTGTACTTTTGACTTCTATTACATGATTCGCACTTTTGATGGTGTATTTTTAGCTTTTATCTCATAGTTTGCTCTTTTGATAGCTGTACTTTAATAGATGTACTTTTGACATCTATTACATGATTTGTACTTTAGATATCTGTTTTATATTCAATATATAAAATAGCGAAAAGCTATGTCTTTCATTAGCAAAATAGACAATGTCAGAAATTTAACTCACACTATACGCTTGATTGTACTGCTGATATACGAGAGAATTTTTTTTTAATCTTTGTTAAAAAAAAACTAGTAACCTTACTCTGCAAATTAGGCCATAAAAACCAAATCACTTACTATGAGTATAACAAAAATTATTATTTTCAATAGGCTGGGTGAATAAAAATGAGCAATTGTTTTCACTCAGTAATTGCTCAGCCTTACGTGAATAAAAACTAAAGCAAAATTGTTGAAGAATAATGAAAAAATTCTCTTGTATATCAACTATACAATCAAACGTATAGTGTGAGTTAAATCTATGGCTTCTATTATATAATAGAAGCCATAAGTACAGTCATCAAAAGTACAAACTGCATAATAGAAGACAAAAGTACAGCTATTAAAAATACAAATCATAAGAGAAGTCAAAAGTACAGCTATTAAAGTAAATTGCTTAACTTTATGTGAATAAAAATATGAAGAAAACTGTTGAAGTTTTTATTAGTAAAGCTGACCAACTACTTAGTAAAAAGATCAATTGCTCATTTTATTAACCCAGCCTAATATGAATCAGCTATTCGTATTATGTGACAAATAGCATTAGCTAGTTTTTTAATGTTTCAAAAAAAAACAAAAGTATTACCTTGTGTCGAATTTAAGTTCTTTTCCTAAACAGTTGGCTTATGATTAATAAAGTAAGTTTGAAATCATCAAAATTTACTAAATTAAAATCATGTTTCCACAGTAAAGAAACTTTAACAAATTAGTCGAATGGTAGAACTAAATAAATTAACAAAAAAGTTATAAAAAGCAAACAATAAAAACAATAAACATCTCTAAATCTTTAAAGGTTTTTAACCAAAGTTTCTAACTATAATAGTGATAAATATTTAATTAGGTTAATAAGTATTTAAAAGGTTTTTAATCAAAGTTTTTAACTATAATAGCAATAAATAATGATTTTTTTTTTGTTTTAAACAAGACTGAAGTTGAAGGCTAAAGAGCATAATAACAATTAACATTCAAAAGATTGAGAGCACTTAGGGACAGACACAGTATAAGGACGAGACTTAATTGAATGACGAGGAACACAAAAATAAATTTTAGTTGATGGCATCAGAGATGCTAGCTCTGATGCCATCTATTAAACTTATTCTCTACTTGTTTTAGAGCAACTACTATTGTAATATTTGTAGGCATCATTAAAAGGCATCATTGGAAGATCCTCAACAGATATGACAAAAGAGTTTTTTTTTAACAAAGATTAAAAAAAAATTCTCTCGTATATCAACAGTACAATCAAGCGTATAGTGTGAGTTAAATTTCTGACATTGTCTATTTTGCTAATGAAAGACATAGCTTTTCGCTATTTTATATATTGAATATAAAACAGTATTACATGCAAAGACAGATTAGAGATTTATAGAGATAAAGAATAGAATCCAGAGGAAGATATCTGAAGCGTGATAAAGAGATGCCACCTAAACTAATTTTCTAATGGGTTTGATATGTGGTTCCTTAGAAAGATCAGAAGTAAAAGATAATCCTAGAAAACGCTCTAGATGACTGATCCTTACCATGCATAGATAAAATAATAATCCATATAATTGCAAAAACGATTAGCTGAAAATAATTAAGTTTTATCTGGTTTAAGATAACCAACCATTGACAGCGCCATTCCATACCAGGAGTGAAATCAAAAGCTCAAATGCCCCATCCAAGCAATCAGAGTTTTGACTTCAAATGAAGACAAGAACTAATAGTGGTATCATCAGAAAATAATGTCACCTTATCTGTATAAATTTCTGAGAGATCGTTATTGAAAACTATAAGAAATATTAGAGGGTCAAGGATAGAACCTCGAGTCAACCTTGACTTTACAGTAAAGGAAGTCATAAGTAAAAATTGATCAAACTACTAAGAAATCAAACTTACATGTTTTATTGCTAACCAATATCTTGATATATAATTTCTTAGAGCTTCATGGTTTGTCCAATATGAAGAAATTTTTAAATTTTGTATTGCAGACTAACATATCTCATATGTGTCTGCATGTGCTATTATTCTGAGTAAGCTCATAATCTTTAGCCTATCTTCCATTAAGTCATTACATTTAGTTTTTAGCCATCAATCCCACGCCTGCTGGCCATGAAAATCGCATATAAATACTACAGAGCCTGAAATGGATATGGGTAAAAAATAAATAACTTCTTGCTTACTTCTTGTTCCTTTTAACAGAAACACAATATATTAAATAAGAATGAATTTTTATTTCTATTTTTTCTTATTATTTTGAAAAATATATATGTCAATTTCGACCTTTGAAAGCCTTTTCCAAACTGTTAATTTCTTCAACACAGTAGTCAGACATTCCATATTTAGGATTAAGATCATTATTCCAAGACTTTAAAAATGATAGAGCCTCGCTTATTGATTCCTCAGTTTCATTCTCACATACAAATAAGCCAACCACTTGATAATCTATATTTGTTTTTACCACAAAAAAGAAAAATGGCAATGCATAACAAGTGGTACGACATGTTGCATCCAACAACACAAGTTCATTCCCATATTTGGCTAACAACCTTTTCTGCCATGCATTTTAATAAACAAACAGTAATGAAATTTCTTTTGTTTCAGTTAGTCTAACAGTGTTGTCATCATAGTCACTCTCTATATTAATGTCTTCCGTGGAATGCCCTGAAAATCAAAAATTTTGCTTAAAGCAACAGAGAAAGTGATTTGTTGAAAGACTTTTCATGAAACGTTAATTATAAACCTTTAGGTCTAAAGTATAAATGACATACAAGTCAATAGCAGTTACTAGTTCAGGGTCAATGCTCTGTGAAATGCCAGAATCCTTCTAGATAGACATTTCCAGGTATAAATGTATTATCATTTAATTCAAAAAAAGATT